>NC_037595.1:12280164-12580164 GCF_003073045.1 Pomacea canaliculata
CAATTGTAGGAACCTATACTAGTGCAACATTGTTATAACATAAGACCATGAATAAGTTTGAGTGACTATGAGCATTTACCCACCCAAAGGCGGCTCAAATTGATTACAAAAAAGAAAAGATATTAATTAATAAAAAAAGAATAATCTTTCATAAGTAACACTACATTGTTTGCAACTATCTATTATCCACATCTGATTCATATGTTGAAAAGGGCACTTCTTCTCACCCTTTACAATATTCTTTTCTTTTGCCCCCACTGTACCACAGAATGTAATTCTTTTTAATCATTTCTTTATTGACAAAGTGTTTTTTTTACACATAAGCTCATATATGTGACTTGAAGAAGTAACATATTAGCTGTAGTTGAAATAAAGGTTAATAGGAGTAATCAGGCTTTAAGAAAATATTTTGGTCCTTTCTATGCACATGGCAAGACATAGCATCTCGTTAAGTAGAACATTATTTTATGTATATGTTTGTGGTGATTCAGGTGGACTGTATCACTTATAGGATACGAGTTATGTTGGACCTTGAATGGCAATGAGGAAGACTGCTGCATTCCCTGTTGGCTAAGACTCATTCATACTCAAACATTTTTAATAGATCTAGCTTGCAAAAAGCTGGAGATTTCATTAGGATTAATGTGATTCTTGTTTAAAATATTTAGGTCTTCTTCTCCAGACGCATTTGGTCAAATTGTAACAAGTTTTAGTTATAATGTTCAAAGCACATGGAGGTTATATGTAGGTGGATTCTCTACTTTGTTTTGTCAAAACTTCACCAAGGAGTCTTTGCGGTAGTGGAAAGGAGGATTAATGTCTAGTGCAACAACCATAGAGGCTTGCAATATTTAACCCTGATAAGTTCAAAATGGACAAATCAACAATTTTTCAGCAGTGCAACATTTTGCAATGTTCAACCTAAAAGCGCTCATCGAACGTTCATATTGAAGCTGTGCTGTAATAGTTCAAAGGAAATGTGGTTGTGGAATGAATGAACCCAACAGGAAAATTGAGTATGTAAAGGATGAAGTGACCATAAATTTAGATGTGCGAGTGATGTACACTATGCTTTTGCTGCAGGAAAACACGAGGAGTGGGGGTACCAGATTTGGGACTACATGTGTAAAGCTGTATTATGATTTTAAACACTGTTGGAGATAAACAATATTAAATTGGATAACATATCTAAAGTAAAACAGATTCACACACAGCATTGCTTCAAAAATAAACATAAAATACTTAGGAAAGAAATTCCCTGGAATTTATATAAAGAATGTTCTATGAATTACTTCCGAATTAGGATGTTCATGATAGGAAATAGCCCAGTCTACCATGTGTGACCTTCCCCCCCCCAAAGATTTTGATTTCTTGTTTGTCTAAATCACTTTATTGTCTTTCTTAGGAAAATTAGCAACGATATTGCGTGTCTGGGTTCACTGGAAAGGACATCTGTCAGAAGGGCCAGATGCCAAACCCTCAGATAATCTCTATTTTTTACTAGTTTAAAATATTTACAACAATTTGATTAAATCCAAGCTGGTCAAAAATGTTGTTTTAAATAACAATCAGGTACAAATTATCCATGACGTTACTGAAAGTTGGTGACTTGAGAGAATCTTAAAAAATAGAGACACATGCAGAACAAAGTATACAGTAATGCTTTATGCACCTATCTATACACGACATGCCATAGATTATCAGACAAACGTCAGTAACCTGGTTGCGAAGAAAATCAGATTACATAAACTGTGATGATAACAGTCATTTCCAACGCTTATGTGAAGCGTGGTTGCAAAACTTTGAATATATCTGGCAAAATTTCGTTACATACAGCCAAAACGCTAATTCTCATAGGTTGATGCTATGTTATGTACAATTCATCTAGACTTACAAGTTTGAAAAAATTCCACTTATTGCAGTAAACGTGATTGGGCGCACAAGAGACATAACGGAGCAAAGAAGTCTGCTTACATTCTATTCATGCACACAAACAAATTGAAGTGTACTCTCACTACATGGCGTTGCAACGTTAACAACATGAGAAATATTGCATTTTCCAATCTCAATCTGTGCTGAGCACAATATTGGGGAAGATAATATTTTTGCAATTCTTCTTCAAAATGTTTGTAAGGATATATCGTTTTGTTCCTTTCTGGTTTGGATTTTAAATGAGAACTGCTGATTTTCCTGGAGAATTTATTATGCCCAAGAACTTACAAGGCCAAGTCTAAAACTGGCTTAGCATTAATAAAAAAGATGCAGTCAGATATCCTCTCCCAAATTTTACAAATAAACTGACAATTTTTTTAACACAAGCAGCAAGAACTTCTTATGAGACGGGAGCAATCACAAGCCATCTCTCAGCCTAAGCCATTAGACTTCTTCACTGTTAAAATGGCAGAAAGGTGGCTTTACAACCTTGACCAACATATAAAATATGTGGCACATGAAGGTCATATAGCAATAATAACTATCCATCTGGAAAACACTGATATATACTAAGCTGTGTGAAAATATGAAAAATCTCTTTTAAATGATGTATTCTTCAAGCAGATGAACTGCATTTTTATCTGGCAATCATGAAAATCATTAAACAACAGGAGCGTGACAATAGTGGTTTAAAATAATGAAGATTTTGTGCCTTGGTCCTCATATTTATTAAATGTTTTATTGACCAGAGGGTGAAAGGCAGAACATTTTTGTGTGACATTCATGCACTCTAGCCATTGTTGTGGACCCTTTCCCAATTACAGTAACATGTAGATAATCTGTAACATCAATGAAGCCTGTATATCACCACTATAATAAACAACACTTAACAATTGCCACTATCTAGCCAACCACAGCCTTGGAAAAAAGCAAATTACTTTAAAAGGTTTCTGCTTTTTTTAAAACCTTAACAATATAGGTGCTGCCCTGTAAAGGCATCATCATTACTTTGCAATTTGAATATTTGTTGTATCACATATCACACTGAAAAATCATAATGAGTAGTCAGTCAAGCTAAATGTACCCAGCTGACGAGATGAGTACTGGATTTAATGTCTCAACTGAAGTACTCAATTGACATGATCAGTATTGGATTTCATGCTTCAAATGAAGCCACTAATGAGGGAAAAAGAAAAGCACAAAGTTTGGCACAATATAATGTTTCTTTCCTGAGAATGCTTTTCAGAAACATTCTTTCTCTTCCAAACATCATTGTGAACTTGCTTCACCTATTCCATTCTTTTCTTTTGTGCTGTTTTTTCATGTTTGTAATAACCCTTCAAATATTTTTTTTGATGGAATCCTTAGCCATGTTTTTCAAATTAAAATAGCTCTTTTATAAATCTTTTCAAGGTCATTAAAATAATATAGAATTTGAAGTTTTTGAAATATGATATGCTTTGTGACAATTAACATTCTTACATTTCTGTACAGATAGGTAGCAGACCTGTCATCAAAATTCTTATATAATACCAAACTACATTTATTCAACTTCATATTTTTCAACACGAGCAGTTCCCTACAAAAATTCGTTAATTGAGATCTTTATTTTGCTAGCTGGTCCTCTGGATCAGACAAGCCCATATCCCTGTCCTCCACATCTTAGCGCTGTCAACAAGCGGTCTTCTAGGTCTGCAAGAGTAGGATATTCTGGAAGTCTCAGTAGGTTGATGCTGAAACAAATGTTTACCCCTTTGCCTATTACAGTCTGGTGTAGAATCAACCTTGCATAACTAAATGACAAAAAGATAATAGGGCTTAGATTCTGAACAGAAGTTCCATCACATGCATTTGATTTTTAAAAAAGACTGCTACCAAACTTGTTACATAGCTTAAATAATAGCATATATGCACAATTATAACCATATTTAGTGACGTATTTGTTTTATTGAATGTTGCAATTTTTCTTCTCTTCTCTGCTTATTGCAGGGTTTCCCCATCTATAACATGCAAGGAATTTTTAGATGCTCAGTTGGTGTCTATAGTTTTGCCATCCCTTCCCACACCTTAGCCCAGGTGAAAAACGACACAATGTCTTTTCCACCAGTAGCAAAGAGTGGACATTTGCAAATTTATCATGATCTTTATCTTTGATGCTATGTCTTTATACATAAAAATACATTATTCAAATTTGACAAGAAGCAACTATGATGCATCTTTTTTCACTTTCCATCATTAGTTTATTAAAGTTCTTATGCAATGAGACCTCATGTTTTCAGACCCCACATTTTCAGCCTCCGCTAGACAAAATTTGTTGAGATGATTTGGATCTCTATTTTGTGATTTAGGTACATTTCTATGAGAAGGGAAACGCAGGTTTATTCAGTGTTAAAGCAACAAAAGATACCAAAAAAATGGACAAATAGCAAATAATAATAACAGTGTGATTTCGACAGAAAACTTTTAATGTCAATAGAAGGGGTACGAGGCGAAGAAATCAAGCTGTTTTCAGAACCCATCACTTTTTTGCTGTCTATAGCTAGGTTACAGAACAGTGTATGAGGTCATGCAGCAATATGTTGTGACAGACTGGGTTTTCTTATGACAAACAAGATTAAAAACCTGCAATTAATCTGATTACCTTTTAAGTGAGAGCACAGAGTCAAAAAAATACATACCAGGTACTAGTGGTGGGTAGAGGGTATGGGACAGTTGCTGCACAAGGTTGACGACTAATGGTAAACAGCTGGATTGATCCCCCGCTGGGTAACTGGCTAAAGCCTCCATATGGTACTCGTGAACTATGTAAAGAAGCATGTTTTCTTTGCATGATGTGATATTGTGTTAGAACAAGGATGATATTTAGAAAAATTAGTTTAGTCCTCAACTGACCACATTTGTGTAAACAATGAGTTAAGACTTACAAGCATAAAAAGACAACATAAATCAGAATGTAGCCCTGTACAGACTTGTACAATAAGAGGCAAATTCTGAACATGACATGTGAATGCACAACTCAAGAACAGTCTTATTGCCTAGAACTAACTGAAACACCTATACCGAAGTCCATGGGCTTTTTTTTAACATTGTATTTTCACTAGTCCTTAAATTCACTATTAGCAGCTTATGAGAAGCTGTATTAAGGGCTATTCTCACATTGTGAGGTTTGCATGGATAGGACATGATTCTATTTTTTGCAAGGTATGACCTACATTGCATGGCTGTAGCCAATTGAAATGCTTGAACACAGTAGGCTCCCTTTTACCTCCAAATTATAATGTGAAAATGACAAGGTCTAAGGAATAATGCTTAGTGTTAAATCACTGTGGGATAATAATATACCCATGTATATTTAACCAAGCCCTCACTCCCTCACCCACATCTGTTTCTTCTTCTATCTCTCTGCTTCTTCGTGTAATATGACTAAGACTGACAATGATTACCGAAAGTATCTTTTCGTTAATGTTATCTGCCATATTTGCTTATTACCCATAATCCTCTATGGATGACATCACCTTGCAAGACATTAGAGAGTGGCCTTGCTACGTGTGACTAGAATGGTGCTGCAAAGCTACATTGCAAGTGAAATATTGCATGTGTAAACCTTGAAAACTTTGTAACATGAGAATAACCCTTTAGAATACTCACCTTCCTGTGACAAACTGAAGTAGCTGTACCCTTTGTTGCTCTTTCATATGGTCCACAATATCCCAGAACCACTGTTAACATTAGCAGTTCACAAAGAGCTAAAAACACTCAATCATGGATTCCTACACAGGTATTGGTATTATAGTACAGCAATCTTAGAAACAATGAACTGTAACTGTTAGTGGTTTATCATATCTAGAACATTGAACATGATGAGTAGGGTGAAACTTTTCCCTCTGCCACCTTTTATCCTCAAATCGGGTGTGCATGAACTGATGAATGCATAGTAGCTGGCCTGTGCGATCATTTTGCTCCTAAATCGTATGCTCTAACCACACAGCTATATGTATCCCACATTGACACTTTTAATAAGTGTCTCTCCTAAAATTACCCAGCACTTACAACTAAAAATAACAATCAAAAAAAATTTTAAACCAAGATATAGTAACAGAGCACTCTTATATTTTTGGGAACTGAAACCCAGAGTAGTGCATAAAAGAGATCAGAAATAATAGGTCAAAGAGCAAAAGCCACAAACATGAATAATTTCTGAGTCATGCGTGTAGCCAGAGTAGGTGGTATTTGTCTTCCAGTCAGCCAGGTCTATTTCTGGCATCCCAGAGAGAAGTAGCTCCTGCACACACACAGATAAACTAAAGAATATTTATGTAGAAGGTTATCCAAGAGTGCAAACACACTTATGTTTAGACAACACATCAAACACGGAAATAAGTGTTCAAATACTTTTTCCCTACCACCCATCTCTCACCATTTTCCTTTTCTTTGCATCTCTGTCTCTTGCTCACCAAAAGCACAGTATCCATTTCTACAACAAAACCAAGTTATTTAACTTGCAATATATTGGAATTCAAAACTGAACTGACCAATTCATACTCATTGAAAAGTTGTACAAGCGTATGAGGAATGTAGTCATGGAAACCAGACAAGAAACTGTCTATCTGGGGCTTTATGGCACGTGTCATTCTTAGTTCTGTTACAAACTGCACATATTCTTTCTGAAAATAGAAAATCAGAGATAAAGGAATGTTAGCTTTCATTGCCAGTTGTCATGACAGATTTAGCAACAGCAGATGTTAAAACTTCTCACCTGCTCATCTCATGAAAAGTGCAAGAAGAAAATTTTTATATTACAGATACTCTAGTACATTTACCAACAGATTAAAAATTTTCTTTTCCACTTATATTAATCTTCCTTACTTTTGAACAATTCACACACTTGCTGGGTGACATAAGACAGAGTATTGTGCCTGACTACTGCAAAGTGGTAAATGCAACATGCATGTCTCCAAGTGGTAACATATGGTCCATCAGGTGACTGAGACATAAGACCACAGAGTACACGCAGTTTTAGTTTATTCCTTGTTACTCCTTGAGGAGAATAGGGCCACGTAGAGAGTACACATAACAGTCAATTTTGTTTTCAACAAAGCATCAATAGTGACAGTAATCAATATAAATTTCGCAATTCATGTTGCTCTAAACAAAGGACCATATGCTACTGAAAACTGGCATTTTGAGTTGGAAAGCTACTGATAAGGAATTCTGAAGACAAGTAAGATCAGGCAAATGGGATGCTGAGATAGCAAAGTTCCAATGAAATAAATACAATGAAAAACAAATTAAAGGGTGAAAATGAAATTTGTACCTTGTTTACTTCATTTACAGCCACCTTCGATCCTCCTGGAATGAGTTCTACCTCTTGCATAATGCCAAAGACATCAGTCTCCACACTGAAAGTCAGGTCAAGGCCAAGGTTGCTGATGTCATTGTCCAGGAGCCACTGCATCAAACAAGGGAATTGAACTGTGAGACTGGTCTTCAGTTTGGTGATTTTTGCAGATCCTTCTTGAACCCATTTCATCCTTACCTACACATGCATGCATGCATGAACATGCAAAATTTTCAGCTTATATGCTGTCTTTATTGTATAAATACCTGAAGGTTTTTTGCATATTCTGGATCTATTGAAGCAACATCCTGATAGTTTACAGGAATACCTGAAACAAAAACAGCCAGCACTGATCAAATGATAGGGTTATATTATTGTGTAGTCCATAACAGCATTGTTGTAGACTTAATCTACTTACAGGATGGAAAACCCACAGCATGGTAGTGCTCCATCTCACAGTAACTATGGCGTGGATTACATTCCAGAATGAAAAAAAATGGAGAAATAAGAAAAATCTTCTTAGAATTTTAGGAGAAATTTTATTGCTGTTTACCCAGAATATGCTTGTAAAAGGAGCGAGTGAAGTAAGTAGCTAATAACTGACGATGAAATAAGGCTAATCCCAAGAGACGTCCAGTGAAACGGAAGTAGTTCAAATGATCTGGATTGATGGAAGAGTTACTGTTGGGCTGGAATGTACAACCTGTTCAAAACAACAATAAGCAAAATTTACTGTAAAATTAACAGGATTGAAGAATGAGCAAAACTCATAATGTGCTTTGCTCAAGAGCACACCCTCTGGGCTAAAATTCAACATGCTTTTATTTAACATAGTATGCTTTTATTTAAAGGTAAATATGGTCAAACGGAACTGAAATGGGATTGGATTCTTTGCATGCTCATAAATGAACTTATAAAAAAAGGCACTGTACAATTTTTTTTTAAATAAAGAGGAAGGTAATTGCTTGGTCTAAGCTATTTATTTACTCACCATCTGCAGACATGGTAAAGAGAGCATAGTCAGGGTTCAGGAGCTCTCTTGACAGCAAATCAAACCATTCTCGCACCAGACCCTGACCCTGAAAATCAACATCAAGTGTGATTCTTTAAGCAGAGTAGTTACATTACACAAAGCATTAACCCATACAGTTGCCTCTAATCATCAGTCTCCCTCCCAAACTATACATCCATGAAACTATACTTGTTTTCTAATTTTGAGCTAGAAAAGGTGTAAATGGTAATAATTATTACACGCTCCTCTGCCACACGAAGAGAGCACTTTCTGATCACCATGTACTCCTACCTAATGGCCACAGCACTCTGATTACTTACCATGCCCTCTTCTCCATTGAACTGCACAGTGAGAGTTGACTTCAGTTTGTCTGGAGACTGGTGCAGAACTTCTTCACAACTTGTGCTGAACACCTGCTCTGTAATAATATCATGCATAAAAAAAAAAATAAGCGCTTAATACAATGATTTCCTATGTGCAATTAGTCATATATGTCATATATATATATACACACACTAATTAACGATATGTGTGTATATGAAAAATATATCAAAATGTAACTGAATTGTAAAAAGTGATACTGGAAAACATTTACCTCTGTTAACTCTGACAAGTCCATGGTTCTCTTCGTTGGATGCGAATGACAACATGTCTGGTGTTGGGAGGTTTTCGTAAAACCACTGCCTTCGGCTTTCAAATGGCTACCAAAAGACATCACCATGAGAGAAATAAAAAGTGAACTGAAAAGATGTTTTCAAAGCAAAAGTAAATCAAACAGCATGTTACCAAAATTAAAGGCTATTTCCATTGATTTACACACCTAGATCTATGCCTAAGCATGCACAATCTCTCTCTCATTCACCAACCCCACTTCCTTTCTCCATACCCCTCTTCTATCTCTTTTCCAACAGACTGTTAGAGGTTGATGGTTATAATGATATTTTAAATATTTTTTAAAACAATAAAAATGCAATATATATATATAGAGCAAAATTACACAGCATGTGCTCTGTGATTGAGACAAAAAAAAGAAATATGCAGTACATGAAGGAATGGAAGGATGGGCAAAATTCGTGACTGTAGACTGCGGCAGAGAAAGTGCACTGTTAATCAACAATGTTTCAGACTAAATGAGACCGATGTCCTACATCAGTTCATTAATTGCTTTTACAGTTTTGCACTTGGGCTTATCAACAAGAAGCTTAACACAATGTTACTCAGTATATGTAATTGTTATTAAGCAACACACAACTTAAAATCTATCTCTCTAAAAAGAAGCAGCTGGCAACCCTGTTGTGGTTTATTGGTACTTTTATTATTAGAATTATTTTTATTAGTGCATAAGGTAAAGAGTAAGAACTTACCTGACGATGGACGATTGTGAGAAAATTGGACATGAGCTCAGGACAGGACAGAAGGAAATGAAAGTGATTGAAAATCAGCTGGGGATCTCTGGAAACAGGAGGAAAGATCATGCAGATTCAGGTAAAGCAGGGGTGGGGAACCTTTTTTCCTCAAAGGGCCATTTTAATATGTATAACATCATTTACGGGCCACACAAAATTATCTATTTAAAAATTAGCTTATTCTATTTGATCTCATTGGTCAAGCTGTAGTTTTTCCACAGAGTGTGAATACTTTTGCAACATGTACAATCCCAGCCTTCCTCTCCATTGCTGTTCTCTCAGTTACCACAATCTGCTTTTTTTAAATACAAGGTACATTTACAGTTCACACACACAGACATGCTTGCACTTGCACATGCACAAATAAATTCATAAATCCAAACGAAAGTTTACCAGTCATAACTTTACATATGCTCATCCTTTGAAATCAATGAAAAAATGATAGGACATGAAGGCCTGAATGGCTCACAGCAATATTGACAATCATTTTTTATTTATTTAATGAAGAACAATATGCTTATCAACAACCGACATCAAACCATAGTCTACCATGTGCATACTTTTTCAGTATAGTTGGAAAACAAACACTTCTTACACTTGTTGTTTTCTCCTTCAGTGAGTAGGAGACAAAAGAATGAACTTTCCTGACCAGTCAGTTGAATTTCAAAATATTTATGAACCTTGCTTCCCTTCTCCCTTTCCTTTTTTAAAAGAAATCCTAGTGCTAGTGCTAGTGCTAGTGCTAGTGCTAGTGCAAGTGCAAGTGCTCCACCAAATTACTGCTAGTATTTCAGAGCTAGCAAGTGGACATCAGTTAGTTGATTTGAAAGCTATCCAAAGCAAAAAACGAATAAAAGATCCCAAGAAGTTATGAAAAAAGAAACCCCCCAAAATCGAAGATGAACCAAAAAAAACCTCCCATAATTTTTTAGCATTAGCTATTATTCCCACAACATTAAAAAAATTTCCAAAATGATAATGGCTAACCAGTCAGGGTAAACAGGTCTACATACTGTCATGTTTCTGTGAAACCACTTGACTCCAGAAATAATTACAAAGAGGAAACTTATGTCTCACCTTTCCACAAAGAGTTTCAAAGTCTTGATATGTCTTTGAAAAAAGGCGAAGAACTGGGATGATTTTTCAGAACTGCAAGAAAACATAATTGAGACATAAGAACAAAGATTACACATCCTGCTCTATGAAAACGTATACATGTACTCAAAAGACATGATAACACACATTACACATCCTATTCCATGAAAAAAAAACATGAGAACAAAGATTACACACCCTGTTCTATGAACAGGTACTATCAAAAGATAAATAGGCAACAGTGCTATGACTGTCTGCTACAATACTACATATCTGAGAGAGAGAGAGAGATCTGAACTGAAGAACAAATGACAGATTCAAAACCACAATAAGCTTTAATAACTTGTAGCTAGCGCAGTGCATCTTGTTTCATTAAATTAACATGGGGTTTAGCAATGAAAAATATTAAGTCTGATCATCATTCAGCTTAAGGTTTCTTTCAGAGATGTACAGAATATGATGTTGGAACAGGAAACAAATTCCTTTATGATGCAGAAATGAAAAAATTATCTCTGATATTCTGACAAGATATACACTCCTTAAAACTTTGCCTTTCCTTTGATCACTGCATTATAAGAATCTTGCAAATACTAAATATTTGGTAAGTACTAAATGCCCAGAAACTATGGAAATCCCTTTCAAATAACCTCTATCACATTAATTTCACTAGAAATTTCCCCCAAATGTAGTGAATAAGTAGCAGATTCAAGAAATAATTTCCCTCTTTTAAGAATTCAGTTTCTTACTTGCTGTGCTAGAGCTTTACTGGTGGTGTTTCAATTGAATACACTCATACTTGCGTGTGCTGTATGTGCGCAAGTGAGTGAGAGTGTATGGAAGTGATCAACCTATGTATGTATATCCATATGTGTCAGCACTGGATTTTTTCGTTACGTTTTGCACATTTTAAAATTTCTTTGTAAAGTGAGGAGAGGGGAGCATGGTTTTGACTAGGGCATGGCACTCCTGGTTACTATTATTAAAGTGAAGAGATTTCAAATCCTGTTTTTGAAAACACTAAAGATACAATTATGTAGATGGTGTAACTACAGTTTGGTCAAATATACAGCAAGTGAGCAAGAAATTCTGTTAAAGAGTTAAAAGATAAATCCACACCTCACTAGCTAAACAAAAAATTTCAATAAGCGATTTGAATGTTAGAGTAACAAAACTTCTACAAGTCCAAGTCAATCTAATCATTGGCTTCTTCAAAAGGAACTTTTTAAACTTGGCAAACCTGTTTTTGTTGCTTTGTGAACACATGTAAAAAGCCCGAATCAAGGCACACACACGAGGCACAGCAGGTGAGAAGCTGCCGCTTTTGTCTTTTTCTTCTATTTTTGGCGTGGGCGTGGATGATGAAACAGAGCAAGCCAGCAGACTAGCATCCCCAGAAAAGACTTCACATAGTTTTTCCGCTAGCAGCTTCTCTGACACTGAATTTTCGCCATTCCTATCCACATCTGCAGCGCAAGGACATATAATTCGTGGTCACTGGGAGACAGCATGCCATTCTGGCTACACACTTTGACTGGCTGGTCTGATGTGGTGTCCTCATGCAGGAGTTCTGAATCCATGAGCGTCAGTATGTCCTCTAACTGCTGCCACAGCATTTGCAAACACTGCAACATAGCACAAAGTAACAGGCATATACGTTTACACGACAATAAGAATATTGACAATTACATGGAAAAATAACTTAAAAATTATCAGCATAAATTGAGTATGCAAAGACAATTTTAACTTTTAAATAAGATTTTCAACTTTTTTTAAGACATGCATGGCAAGAAAGTCAGTAGGCATTTTCTTCCTTATACCATACCAAATCCTGAACAAAGTCACAGGTCAATCGCATTTCTCAAAATTATAATAAGAATGCACCTTGCAACTTAAGATATGAAGAAAAAGACAAAATGGCTGAATCATGTGAAATCTACAAACACACCTAACTACAAAATAGGATTTAAAAAAAGAATGCCTGTTATTGGTAAATCATTCAATATGGATGTAGCTAGTGTAGCTAGCAAAATCATAATTTCATACTAACCAGTCTGTCACTGAGTGGCTGTGTATGTGTATTTTCTTTGTGGCTTTCAAGCAGGTCGTGTACATCAGGTTTAGGGGATGTCGGCTGTATCTTCTCAGCTCGTAACAGTATTCGGACAACTCTTATAAGACTATCTGTGTTTCCCTCCTCTTGGCTCATGTTACTGTGCATCAGAAGACATTCTCATTGATATCACAATGGCATGTATATGAAAAAAAAAATATGAACATTACATTCACAGGCAAATTTAACTGAGGCTCTGTACAGATTTGACAAGCACAATAAAATATGCTTTAGTGTGCCATGCATGTGCAATACTAATTCACGAAAAAAATGTCACCTGAGTCCATTGTGTCTGACCTGAGTAGGTGGTGTCCAGTAATGGACAGTCTCTCAGATAAGCCTTCAACTACCCTCTCCTTCATCCCTCTTTCACGCCCACACAGGTAGGTTAGGACTTTCAATACCTGAAACAGGAAGTTTGCTTACATATTTGTACTTTATTTTGTTTCCATCTGCAAATTTATTTGTCTTTATTATTTTCCAACTCATTGTTTATATATTTACAATGCCTATACAATTACATAATGCATTTCCCTTGTTTACTTTCAGATTCTACTCATAAACCAATGACTAACATACATCTACTTTAAATTTCTACTGTTTATACAAAATGGGGAAGTTATTTTTGCTAACCGATAAGCACCATCCCTGCATGGTATATGCTCCTCTGAACCATGCCTAGATGGCACCTAGGATAATTTACAGCCCAACACTGAGCAGAAATAACATAAAAATTTATTTATATGCAAGCTACTATTTAAAAATAAAAACTGGTACTTTTGAAGAATATTAAGAAAGTAAGAACAAGTGCCATCATAAAATCTGGAAAGGTCTTCCTGGAATTAAACATTTCCATATTATATATATTTTTTATATGACTTTACTCACATTATCTTCTGAGATTGTGACATTACAAGCTGTTTGTAGCATAGAATCAAAAAGCCTTGGCCATTGGCGAAGCAGCACTTCACAGGTTTCACCATAGCCTTCCTGCAAAATAAGCATGGACTGAGATCTATCATGTTACTGAAAAATCCACCCCTAGCTGTATTTTTGATAAATATCATGAAAGTGATTTGCTTAAACAAATGTAGAATTTTGCAATATCCCAAGGTTGGCTGGTTGTGTTTTATGCCATGCCAGCAACTAAGTTATATCACGGCAAGCACAGTATCCCAAAAACATTACAAAGTAATGTTGCAACGGCATAATTTGTTGCTAAGTCAGATGTAAAAGAAAGCAGATAATTTTCTTGGCAATGATGGATGCAATCATAAGCTAGCAGAAAAACTTATTTCCTCTTGTAGAAATATGCATCAGTTTTTAAAACCAAGCCTCTCAGATCCCAGTGTATCCTCCAGTGATTCAGACTGTGTGAAAACATGCAGTAGTTGCAAGCGATCTGTCTATAGCCTTTGCCTAGTTGCAGTTTGTTTCTGGGTGGATGAGGTCTTGAGGTATGAGGAATTAGGTCAAGCAAACCCAGGATGGTGATAACAATAATAAATTTATTTTATAATCACTTACGACTGGATAAAAACAGTAAAAAAAATCATAACAAAAGTTTAACAATGCAGCTAAAGAGAAAAGTAACAAAGACTACAAATAATTTCCATCAAAGACACATATTCAACAGAAACAATTCCATGCATATATTCAAAAACAAAGTGATCTCCATTACATTCTTGTTAACGTATGCATCAAACACACCACAAAAAAGTAAATGAAAGACTGGTGCCAGAGACAGAGAAAGATACGAATTAAAGCTAATGACATGATGCAGTAACTACAAAGTACCAACACACCAACAATCCACAATTCCGTACCTCCAGACATATAGCTAAAGGTGTCTTGCCACCGTCCTCAGGCCGTAGCTCTGCACCTCTTTTCAGTAATGCATCCACAGCTTCATGCTGCCCATGTCTTGAAAAGAGGGGTGGAAATCATAGAGCTAAATCTTTTGTTTGTCAAAATATAATATAAAGTTGTTGTTTTTTTGTTGGTTTTTGGGGGGTTTTGAGCCTACCTTCAATGGTGGGTAAAGCGCTCTCTCCATCAACTTTATTTCTGTTCTGCTCTGCACTGTGCTTGCATGTTTGTGTATTTATGAAGATGCAACCCTAAAAAGCCTTTATGTAAAGCACTTTGAGTCTGGCTGATGCTGGAGAAAGAATGCCATATAAATGTGCTAATTATTATTATAAGCAAAGTGTCTTTGATTATACTCTAATGAATGGATGCTCATAAATGGATTCTGCCTGAAAAGTTACCAAGTTTTTGCGTAAACAGATTCACACTTGTTCAAACATGCTTTTGGATGATACATAATAATACAGACATAGACATGCATGTACACACAGACGCACACTCTCTCTCTCTTAAATAGTCTTCATGTCTGTGGCTGGTAAAAACTGTCCTATGACAGATAAAAAGAATTTTATGAGACTAATTTTTATGTTGTTATATTTATGTTTGCTGCAAAAGAAGTGTAGGAAACTGACTTGCAAGCAAAGTGTAAAGGTGTCCAACCATTGTTATTGGGTTTGTTGACATTAGCACCATTGTCAAGAAGGCATCGCAGTGTCTGTAAATCATAAAGACAGAAACAAACACATCCTAAAATGTTTTCATTATAAACACAACAGTCACAAATTATTATTCTAAAGTTACCAACCAGATGATCAGTATCAGTATAAAAGCTGCATGTTCCCATATGCATCCATATATGTGTGCATGTGATTGTGCGCACATGCATGCATGCACACACAGATTACCAATACCTCTCTTGAGAAAAAAAAGAATGAAGGAAAACATGAAGTAAAATTTGCGGGAATGTCATAAGTTTTTAAAAAAGAATACTGTTCAAATGAGCGAATTTTCCTAACAAAATGATCACTTGTTTTGTCTTGTATACTCCTCCTATCACAAGAATAAAAAACATATTGTCTTTGACTCACATTTAAATGGCCATTTTGGCAAGCAACATGGAGTGGTGTTTGGCCTTGAGCATCCTAAAACCAAAACGATTTTTTTAAAACTGCAAAGCTGTAACACATGACTACAAAGTCAAGGTCAAAATGTATTTTCAGAAAAAAAGTCAAAATATATTTCTGAGGCATTATTAAGATGCTAAGACCAGGAGTTTATACTAACAGAGACAGAGGGCTTAACCTACCATTTTTAAATGTATAGAAAGCCATAGGAAAATTTAACAGGCATGAAACAGATGGAGAAAATAAAACAGGTGAAGACATTTATAAGGCAGTTACAAATCTTCAACACTTTGCAAAAGTTACAGATATTGTTAAACTAACCATGAATGCCCATTAGAAAATTATTCTCAGGGGTGTACAAATTACAGTTGTAGAAGGATCAGTTACAAAGGATATTTTTTCCTGTCTGATATATAAAAACACAACAGAAAGATAAACAGAAATTAGAAAAGGTTCTAGTTAACATACTAACCTCAATGTTTACATCTTTGATCCTTGAAAGCATGTCTTGCAGAAGCTCTGTACGGCCATTGACAGCCAGCCAGTGAACCTAGAATGACAGCCTCAGATTGAAGATTCAAGATACTCATGCTCCCTATTCCATGTGGGTGTGCACACACAAAGACATAAGACACACCAGTCTCTGCAAACATACAAACTCCAAAATTCATGATTTATACGTTAAAAGATCCATGTTTAGTCTCTATATGACAGCTTTTTTTTGTAAAGCATCTTGTTATAGGTTCATTGTGGGCTTGTAGTCTTTTTAAATGGATGAGGTTGTCAAATGTTTAATGAAAATTGTAGCTGTCTTCAAATCCAAAGCTTTCCCGTCAGCAAAGGATGTAACACTTACTGCTGTAAGTCCTTCATTGTTTCGGATGTTGATGTCACATTCATACTCCAGTAACTTGTTAAGACATTTTCTCTGACTGAAAGAAAAACCATTTAAATGAAAGGAATGATTACTCTCAGAGATCAAAAGAAAAAAACTTTTGCAAGATAGAGGATTTGACTTCGACAAAGGACTTTTTAATAGTACAGAAAATAATCTTAGAAAACTACATCAATGACATTCACTTTGAATTATTTTTATTTTATTATTTAGCTGTAACAGAGATAACAATGTTTCACACTGAAAGCCAATGAAACTAATGTAGTAGTCTATTACAACTTTCCAAATAAGTGAAAATCTTAAAAAAAAAAGTAAATCCCATTATGTCCCAAAGGCCATGTGCATGATCAACTATCCTTTACAGAAAGAAATGTTATTAAATACCCATTTTTAGCTGCCAGATGAAGCGGTGTAAATCCTGACTTGTCCTGCAAGTTGACTTCAGCTTTTTTCTTTAGAAGAAGACATAATGTCTCATATGCCCCACAGCTGACAGTGAAAAACATACAAGTGACAGAAAAACTAAGAAAGTGTTGACTTAGTGAAGATGCTCATTCCACAACAACTAAAATATTTCCACCTTGTGACTAACACTATATGACAGTTCAGCAGAAGAGTAAACTTTAACAACTGAAAGAAAATTGTGATTGATTTCATTTATTTCACTTAAATGGATATATGCACTAGAGTGCATTAAATGGGCATCATGATAATGAGAACACACTCTCTCACATACATACAGAAAGACACCCAAACCCCAAAATTTAAATTCAAAGATTCCCTAATGGGATTAGTTTGGTTGCAAAAGAAATATAAAAATTATCCACATCTCTTACTTTGCTGCTACATGAAGCAAACTCCTTTGAGGGCGTCCACATTGGAATGATACACAAAACTTGGAGTTGGACAAAAGATCTGCTACTGACCTATGAATATCCAAATATTTAGCTATAAAACTTCACTAGTTGCAAAAACAAATGAAGAAAATGCAAATAGGCAACATTATATTTTGCAGCAGGTATAGTAAAGCTCATGAAATTATCAAAGATTATAATGTATTAAAGTCTGACGGGTATTATTCTCTACTGCTCCACATGTCCATTAACACAATCCAGTGATAAACTAATCAGCATTCAAAAGAAATTTCCATAAAAATAAAATTGTATACAATGAATCTTCAATTAATATAAAACAATTATTTATACCATCCACAGGACCAGGTAGATTGTCTGAAACTATGGTCTTTATATTGACAGTAAACTATAAGAAAAAAAGGGCAGAAGTGTTCATCCTTAAAGAAATAATTAAGGGAATTTAACTGTACCTGTTGTTGGGAATGTGTGTCTGTGTGGGAGAGAAAATGTGTGTATATCTATATTATCTTTTTTTATATCATGTCTATTTATATATTTTTGCTAGTATGAGCACTATCTTGAATTGCCCATGGGGATAAGGATAAATAAAGTTGTATTGTAAAATAAAAAGTAAATGATGAAATAAAGCATTAACAAGAATATTACATACTGTTTTCTTCATTGACTTGCTGATTACACAATCCTTAACAGTTGTATAAGAAAGAGAAACAAGTGGCTTATCATCATCCTAAGAATGCAGTGAAGTTAAATGTATGAGAAATTTAAACTTTATTAACTTTAGAATAATATTCACCTGTGTTGATTGGCGATCACCATAGGCATCAAAATATAAAAGGCTTCCTTGTCATCTGTATCAGGAAAACAAGCATAGAGGAAATAACATTCTAATTAAAAACATTAATTAGTTAAAACAACTACTAACTAAAATTTGGTAACCTCTAGTTTTATTTTGGTACTATTCAAGTATTGTGTGCGGATTGTTCCAGAAGGGTTGGGTGTGTGTGTGTGAGTGAGAGAAAGAAAAAAAGAGACAGTATGCATGTGGATAAGGGTGTGCATGCATGCACATGTGTGTGATGTAGAGTTGGGCGGGGCAGGTGTGTGATAGATTGAGAGAGCGAGAAAAAAGTCACTGAGAGAAAGCTGCAAAATGTGAATGAATGAATAAGTTGTAATACCTACAGGAAGAAAACAATGGAAAGGAATACTCATGTGGAAACAGAAAGAGTGGAAGGCAAAATGTGAGGGATGTAATATGTGGCTAGCATAACCAGCTGCAACACTAAGAGGGATTCCAAGCATTCTACAGGTAAAGTTCAAAATAAGCTTCATTTACCGACACAACACTCCTCATAAATCACTTATCATGATACTTAATAAACAAAAATAAAAGGCAGGGTGCATCTGACAGTATCTCTAATTCTAAATGTTCTTTCTGAGCTATGATTATAACATCGATCTCCAGAACTACAGTGTTTTTATGTTTCATTTTAAAACCAGTAATAATACATAAAATAGCCTTATTATCAACATACCCTTTCTTCATTCAGCTTAATGATACTGCAGATTACATTATGTGAAATTCTATTCGACTTTGGGATCAGGGTAATCAATAAACGCATTAGCAATAGACTAACAACATCCTTCAAATCATCGAAAACTCTCGGGTGGGGTTTTCTACAGGCTCCCAACGAAATCTGTTGCTTTTCATCGACACTCGTCTTCCGTATCTTACCTTGCGGTAACTCAGCTGTTCTTCCACGTTTGAGACTAGCAGCAATTTTCTGAAGAAACGCCATCATTCTAATTTCTTCCGAGTCATCGTATTCTAAATCCAGGACATATATCGACAGAAGCCATGTTGTCAAGGGACGCTACCTACTTGTTCCACAAATAAACATTCGTCAGCCTTGTCCTCGTCCTCCTCCATCATCTATTTATGGCATCCCACAGTCTCCTCACACTTTTTAATTACAGTGGATATGTCTGCAATTTAATGTCTCTTCAAACATTGAGGAAATATAAATATGTACAAGTTAAATAAAGCAAACAACTCGATCAGCATGCGCTTGGCTAGGGAAAGAAAAAATATATTTTCCTCTGAAAAAGATTGAGTATAATTAGTATTTCATTAATTTATGATTTATATATGTATATATAATTAATAGTGTACATGTTGGCTCCGTGATCTGTCTTCAGTGAAACGTCTCATGCTTGAAGCAGAAAGTAAAATATAGTCAACTCGTTATATCTCCAAATTCAATATTTTACTAGCTCGCCTCTCGTGGCACTTACAGTGGCGCCGTGATATATAGCCCTACAAACAAACAAACAAACAAACAAACAAACAAACAAACAAACAAACAAACAAACAAGCAAACAAGCAAGCAAGCACTTAGTGGCAGTACAAATTTCTCACAAAGTTACCCCATGCACTTGTGATGGGTCACAAATCACGACTCGAGTTCAAAAAGAGAGAAGGAAACATACATATAAATAGCGACAGCCGATATATAATTTAATTGTATCCAAGATCATTTTGCCAAACACTAATTCTTAATTATAATATGTCAGTTTGGTTAGCACGGTTCATTCAGGAGGAAGCCTTTGCTTATACTAATTACTCGTTACAATTAAGAAATGTTAGCAGGTCAAAGAGCACATTCTTAAGCAGTCAAGCATGGCGCTTATAATGACCAAATGCCCAGCTTTAATTGAATGATTACATTATAATTGAAAAAGTGGTACGATATCTACAGGGGATCGAGTATAATAGTTTTCGAACTCTGAATGAGATGTGATTAATAATAATAATGAGTGATTTTTTTTATTGCGCGTGATCACGCTCAGGATGGAGCATGCTCGGCGCTTGAAACAAAAAGACATGACGAACAGCATACAAAGGACGGAAGGAGAAACAATAGCGTAGGTAAATAATAGAAGACAAATATAGGAAACACAAATAGGAACATGGAACAAACAGTAAATGAATGTGAACCACAATTAATATATCATACGTTAGTCTGTGGTTTGACTTTGCATTAGAAGTCATCTTAGAATGAATTGCTCATTGATAAACGTACACTAGTCGGTTGTTTGAAGTTGGAGCTGACCAAATATATTATATGAGGGAAACGGATAGCCAATCGAGTGGTTAGAGAGCTGGCATCTGAACTGATACCCTAGTATCACAGCAAACTTAATCCTCCAGCTGGAGGTTTGTGATCTATAGGACAACGGTAAATAAACCTGTTAATATTTATTTTGAGTTTATGATTTCGTACAGATGACTAGTTTTTTTTTCTCATGATGGATAAAGGTGATTATTATTACAACCGGATGAGACAGTATCTGTTGAGAAAAGAAAAGGGGCGCCCACTAGAACTTCAACCTCAACCACTTACAGTCTACTACTAAAACTGGCATTGCTGAGTCGAAGGTAGATATCTTACAAAATTTTTTGTTTTTGTTATTTTTTTGAGTCATTGAAAAAGTTTTACGAAAAAAGTTCCCTGCAGTTTCATTTTCAGTGATTGAACGCAAAACAGAAAATTATTTTAGGAACTGCCTAGAGACAAAACTAGCAGCTACACCATTCTTATTGCTCTTGTGGCTGTTGCAGGACATGTGCAAAATGGGAGAAGATTGAAAGTCTCTTTAAGGAGAAACTGATTCCAGAACTGATCCACTTCAGGACCTGTCACTGTTCAGTGTAATTCAAGGCGTAATAAAAAGAGACTCTTAGGACCCCTGAATTCTTAGATATTGGTGAAGTTGTAACTGTGATTAATGACAGTGAGAGAAAGGTGAACTTTATGAAGAAGATTCATCAAGCTGATGTATTTAAATGGCCCACTCGACCAGACTGCTGCAACATTTCATCTGCAGTTGTTTTTGTCAGAAATCTCCATTTTGTCTCAAGTTCACGACGTATGAGTGAGTGAAGGGATGAAGAGAAGGGGAATTAGTGTTTTACGCCGAGCGAGCAAATATCCATCATGGTCATGCAGCCAACCTTGTATAGTTCACTATAACCACATATTACACATATGTTGTGACTCTTTGTTATGACCCACCAGTCGTTTCAGGACAAAATCATGGCCCAGTACTGTCGGGAGGCCACTCATTACAGCTAATAACGAACACAACGATGCTGAACTTTAGAAAGGACAACTATGGCACTGTGTGAACTAGACCCACTGACCAACCGACCGACGAACAGGCGGCCGGTAGGACGGCCAGTGAGACAAAAAGAAAAAATATAATTTAACACACCCTCACAAAGAACACATGGCAGCTAGTTAAGTGTTTCTAAATGCCAGACAAAGAATTGGTAGTTATTACCGTCAGTTTTTCTGCGGCAATCATGATAATAACAGTGCTCAGAATTGTAGCCACGCGTCGTGGTCTGAAAGTACAATTCAGACAACTCGCATATAATAAGAGGCTGCATGTGATCGTTGCGTCAAACAACAGTTCACACTTCGGTTGCGAGTTCCAGGTTTTGCTTCTTGTGACAGAACGGTGACAACCACACGCAAGTATTAACATTGTTTTAGACTATTTTAAAATTCAAACAAATTAAAATACATAACCTTCATCATTTGAGGCCTCAAAGTAAACGGATACAGTTTTAAGTAATAATTTTAAAAGAGCACTATATAGATCGTTTCTATCTCTCGATCCTCTCTCTCTCTCAAGCACGCACACACACATACAAGCAGATACATACCCGGGAGGAGATGTATACACAAGTGTAATAGTAAAAAGTGTTTAGAGGTAATCCTTGGTATAACGTCTTTGTTCAGTCTCGAAACGGAAAGAATATAAATGCCTATTGTTTAAAAAGCTTTTGCTCATGCGTGAGTGCGCGTGTGCATGTGAAACTAGTATGAAAAATCATCTTCTAGTGCTTTGTTTCCTTTCCCTTCTACCTTTTTGCTTTGTTTTTGCTTTCCTCTTGTGTCAGGTCGTCTAGCCAAAGCGGTCTGAATTCCATCCTTTGTGGTGTCTGCAAAAAGTAACTTAAGAAGCCTTTTTCACTAAAATTATATGTCCTTCCCATAACAAAGAAAGTAGCAGATGGAGGAAGTCAAATTTCTGATAAAATCCACACGCATTCAAGAAAGAAAGTACAAGTGAAATACAAAATTGTAGCGATTTAGTGATTTATTTTCGCAGTCTTGGAGAGGTCGCTGTTTGCAAGGATCCACGATGAAGCTGTTTCTGATAACGCTGCTGGCTCTGTGTCTGGTCTTCGTGAAGACAGAAGGCAAGTCCTCGCTTCCTCTTACAACACACCTTTATCAAAATCGGCAGCTGCTGATTAAAATCTTGCATCCCTATTACAGATGCTGCCTTTCACTTTTCTCCGTTATGTTCTTTGTAATGTTTTCAAATGAACAGGTTGGGCTAGGTACAGAATAATATTTCTCAAAATTTGAGCGAATGATTCCCAAAGGTTTTGGAAAAAAAAGCTAGCTTACATACATTTGTATCTAAGCCTGTGACGGCATAAATGTCTATAGATTCGCCTGATTGACGAAAGCTATCGTAAACGTATCATGTTCAGTTCTGCTGTGCGGGTTTTTGTTGTTGTTATTTTGGTTTTTTTTTTTTTAAGCCTCCTCTGTGATGAAGTTTGGTTTGTAGGCTTGTATTTCGAGAACGGAAGGAGGTTATTCTTTCAGAATTATTAATCATTACCTTCATTGATTTAACTATCATGCAACAGATGCAATATGTTAAAGTGGCATGATCAGGCGTCGTCTCTCACCACCTTTTGTGAAAATAATAAAGATCAGGTAAAAATATCTCGGAACTTATTACAATCTTGCCCGTCAGGTTTGAGAAAGTTACGCGTTCTTTCTTCAACAACACACAAACGATCTGTCCGTGTTTTTTTTAAAAAACTGTTATTCCAACAATTAACAAATAGTTAAACACTGAATGAAGGAAATCCCACGGGAGGCCACCATGGTAATCAACACTCACTGAGCAATTCCTCTCGACGACAAACTCAGAGATCCACTGAGTCTCGTGATGACTCTCTTGGTACACTTGAAACCACTGTTATTGTCTCACTTGTCCCACAACATTAATATGTATATGAAAGGTTACGTATGATTCAGTCCGAGGATATCCAAAAACGATAGTCTGTGAAAGATTTTACATGAAATACGATTGTTATAAAAATAATTATGGTTATTTTGTCAACACGGATCTACAGAGGCTCACTAAAAAAAAACTGTTGAACGTAAATTTGAAAAAAAAAGGTTGTTGGCAACGGACACTTATCAATACTGGGCAAGACCGACAGCTGCTGTATGCATTAAACAATGAAACATGTCTCTCCGCTGCTTTCAGACGACGAAGCTGAAGATCTGGACGTGGAAGAGGTCGAAGCTGCCGAAGACATCGAAGGTCTCATCCCTGTCGTTGCAGATGGTAAGTGGAAAGGGAAGGAAAGAGGGAAAGAGCGAAAGGGGATAGAACGTAGAAGTATGTTCTGAAACGAGCGTAGCACCGTACCTTGACATCACCAACACCATGTTCCGACTATCAACTCACAACACATCAGAAATGGACCCTTGTCCTAGGCAATGTCTTGTTGAGAATGTCAGTCCTCTACACCCGTCAAGAAGACTTATATTCGTCAGCTTCAAGAAAGCAGTATCATAAACTCAACAGGACTACAGCTTTCGAAAAGCAAGGATGGCTCCTGGAAGATCCTGGCAAAATGTAGGTGCCCATGCATCTGACGTCCGGCAATTTCACAACAAAATGATGGTCAATGGTTTACGCAGCCCCAACACTATTTGCATGGTCTTCTCTGCCATGCCTTCTCCGGAAGTTGTGCAAGATCTGAGTACCCATCCCATATGAGTGTCCTATATGTGGGAGAACTTTTCAGGCTCGGGTCGGCCCCATCAGGCATCTCCGGACCCACATCCACGAAATAAATTTTGAAGTCATCGTCAACACCGATAGACGAACATTCACTCGTCCGAGTACAATCCTGGAGTCTGTCTTTGACCTTTTTGTGCGCAGTGATGTTTTCACTCGGTGTGTGTGTGTGAGAAGGGATTTATTCACTATATAAACTTACACTTTATTTGCTTACACTGAGCTTTTACCAGAAAAATTGCATCACCACTAGACCTTTAAATGTTCACTTTTGATTATTTCAGTTTCATTAGAAGAGCGGGACACCGCAGGCAGTGGGGAAGGTGAGGAAGAATCGTGAGTGCCCGGCATTGGAAGTAAAACAGTTCATAGAGACGAACAGACAGCGGCCTGCAGTCTGCATTCTTTTCCGAAGTTTTTCCATTCAATACTACTGAAGGTTTCCCTGAAATGTTCAAGTACATTACGAACCCTGTTGTCATCTGTTAGACATTGTTCTGTCAATAAGCAAATAAAAATGTAGACAATTTCTCCACATTGAACAAAATCAAACCATTACATATATGAAGATTTTTTTTTTAACTGTTCATGTTATCGTGACACACGTCTACCGATTACAAATTGTAATTTAACGGAAGAATAAAACACTAAGCTCTTCTTTACCTCTGTGACACAGAAAGAATGGTGGAATAAAAGTGTGCTAGAAAAACAGTTTGGACCTCAAACACTGTTCTAGCTTTGAAAACTGGATCACCATTCTTAGCGGTGATGTAGCGCTGAAGCTATTATGGGATATTTATGCAGTCAGAATACGGGATGATCATCACTATTCGGTTGCGTTCCTTTAACGCGTCGATATTCAGCGTTTAACATCACTGTATGAAAACTTGATCCGACAATTCCTTCCCTAGTGCCAGATAGTCCTTCAATTGTCATGGGACCATGCAACAGTAAAATATTTTCGCTTGTCTGAATCTCAGCCGGTGATCAACCGGATTCTCTTTACCAGTAGTACAGAAGTAAATAAATCAACCCATGCTAGTGGGAAGCGAAATGAATTTTAAATTAGTTTCATGTAAGGTAGCACCTGTGCTAAAATGATAAACCTCTAAAGTCTCCTCAATCAAAATATCTGAATTGGTTTATAAAATTAAGAGTAGCCTTTTCATTTGAAGTCTTGTTGTCTGCGATTTTCTCTGACATTCAAATGAACTTTCAATGCATCAGGTAGGTTCTTGTGAGAGTTGTTCTTTTTTTTTCTTTTTCTTTGGTTTTTTTTTTTTTTTTTTTGGTAAGAGTATGGAATAAAGCGATTATTTGAAAGTTAGTGGGACACCCTCTGAAATAAAGCAAAAAACCAGCAGGAGTTGATTCAGAGAGATGTTATCCAGTTTCATGAAGGACAAAATACAAATCTCGGTGAATGTTGCCCCTGAGATCCATGATGTAATTTTTTTTTCCACCTGAAAAGTGCGCTTCTGCTTGGGGACAAATTACGTTTCGCTTCACATGTGCTAAGTTCATATGTGCATAGGTATTATGAGATAAGTTCATATAAACAACATCATTGGGGGATATGACGGAGGAGGAAAGATGATTTACGACAAAACCTTGTCACTAACAGCCATCCACTGTGATCTGAAGCGGCGCTAGCGACTGGCTGTCCCTCATCACGGAAGGCAGACAGTGGAGTTAAAATCTGCGGGTGGAGGGGTAGGAGGTGATGTGCAAAATGTTGGAACGAGGAATGTTGGAATGCGTTAAAGCATTAAATAATAGTCTCTGTCCTTTTTTCTCTCTTTGCCAGCACGAATCAATCACACTATATGAGGATGAGTGATTTCAATCACGAACTAATATCCCTGGACTGCTGGCAGACGATTTTTTTTTCAGTTGACTGCTAAAACGAGGCATTAGACGATATAGCTTCCGGTTTATTCACATTCTTGGTTACGGCTCGCCGAGACTAACAGCGGATCACTTCGCAAGAGGCCAAGAGTGAGTCTCGGCATACAGACATCGGTCCATCAATACACGTCCATGTTTGAATAGATGTGTAAGTGCACGAACGCCACTGATGCGCTTATGATTCTGTCAGCATTATCTAACAAAGAAACGTTTTCTTCCTCGTTCCAACATTTTGTATCTCCTCCCTCTCCCCTCGACCCTCAGATTTTAATTCCTCTGCCTTTGTAATGAAGGACAGACCATCGCTAGCGCCGGCCGACATTTTGTTCTGTGACGTCATTATGGACTTTCCTGACCTCCCCCATGACTGGCCAGTGTCTATGGCGTATTTTCCTTTCGATTTTTCTGAATGTCTGCGTTCATGCATGCACGTACGGCCGCTAGCTGATTCTTGACCTTTTGACTTCTGCGAGGAAATGCCGACAGGCTCTTATTGACATAAGCTGTCCTGTGGTTCTCTCTCGTTCTCCCCCTCCTCCCCCTCTCTCTCTCAAATACGCGTCAAAAATACTTTTAAAAAGTACTACCCCCTCACCTTACAGCCTTCTCTCGATTCGTAAAGATGCTACAGATATTACCAAATAGACCTACATGCGAATTAAACTACCTAAATAAGTGGTACCCTGAATAATTTGAAAAGTTAAGCGCGGGATCTTAACAAACACACACACATTTTAAAACGTGTGCTACGTGCTCTTTTCACTGACTTAACTCACCCAACCACTCACTGCTCGAAGTTACACACACAATGCGCTCTATCACTCAAGTCACTGAAAAAACAAATTCGCACGTATTGAGCACAGTGAATTAATTTCTGAGTCTGGTATACATTCAGGGCGTGTGGAGCATAAATCGAACCTCTGGCTTTAGATTAGGATATATGAGTATGAATACATACATACATACATACATACATACATACATACATACATACATACATACATACATACATACATACATACATACATACATTTACATATACATAAATAATACAGTCCTGCATGATCATTCCTCCTACTTCCTCAAGTAAAGTGTAAGAGTTTGAAATAAACACCTTTGGTGTATATATAAATTTTAACTCATTATCTCAGCGCCAGTTATCTCGCCAATCGTTTCTTGCCACACCAGAATTTCCTCAAAGTTATCCTTTAGTTATTTATTACATACCCCTACTATCACCCCTTCGCCACTCTTGTCTCTCGCAGAGCTTTTGCGTTTGACGGATAGTGCCAAGATAAAGAGCTAGGACTGTACAACGTTTCAACACACACTTTGTCCCCGCCAGTCAGGGATTTCGTACTTACCAATCACAACCCAGCCGATTCGCCAGCTTCCGCCGGCATTGGCAGCGGTGCACGGTGGACAGTATTCAAGAGGGGGGAACGCGATGGCGTGACACCGCCTCCACTCCCGTGAGCTGACGTCCACGTCCCAGAAGACTGCGCGCGAGAATCTCTGGCGTTACGTGCCTGCGTTCACATTACGATAAGGGGCAGGGGGATTGAATATTTAACCCTCCGCGACATTCAGCGCCCATCAGTCTGCTTCAAACGATTACTAGCTTCGAACCTGTGATTGCTGAATCCACACCTGCATTTTAAACTTTCTTCTTTTTATAGTTCCGAGTCTGTAACGCTCGACTGACCACTGGCTGCACTTACCGTCAAGATGCCAAGAACGTTTTCTGCTTTCTTCTGCTTTGTCTTTCACGTAAGTAATGGTCTTTTTGTGGACTGCAGTAATAAATGCAGGTTAGTCAACATTAGCAACTGCGTTACCATAATCATCGATGTTTTGTTGGTAAAGTCTTACACGTTTTATATCATTCATACCGAGGTGTTTATGGTAATGATAATAACAATAACTAGCATAACTTTCTATAACTCTGCCCGCTCACTCCTCAATTATCCATCTTCGTTCGTGCGTTGTCATGTTCGCCACTGTGTATCATGTATGCTACTTATGCTAAATTATGTACTTCATTGTATCTTTAAGTTTGGCTTTGTTCGTAGTTCTGTAAGTGTAAGCAACGCGCATTCACCTGGCCTAAAGAAACGGGCCTTATCATTTTCAACGGGGCTTAAAAGTGTTGTTTAAGGTCGCCGTGGATAATATCAGATAAATATTAATACAACATCCATGTTCCTCCAGTAGCAGATCACAAGGTATTAATATCCCCACTCCCGCTTCTACATCTACCCTAAAAGGACTTTCTCTCCGTATATTAATAAAGCTAGACCTCTATATAAGAAATCTGAAGGATTGTGATGTAAATATAATAAGAAAAAATTAAGTGAGAAAAACAAGTCCCTTGTTTGTTCGTAAAAAGCAAGACTTGCGTGAAATGAGTATGTTGAAGAAGTTCTACTGAAATGAGTTTACACCTTACAAGCATCATTCCAAGTAACCTCCGTGCTTCTTCTTTGTTCCAAAATTCGCATAATTATGGACAAACAGATCCCATATTTTCATTCCTCCTGTATTTTTTTTCTAATCACTCCCTGTCACATCATATTCTGATTTTGACACTGTTCTTAGCTAAACTCAAATAACATTTTGTAAATTTTTACATGAAGATCATAAAAGTGCAAGTATAATTTCACACACTTATCAATATAGTCCAGATAAGAAAGCCATAATTTGCTTCGTTTGTACACTGATGGCTAGACACAGCCGCACCTGCGAGGTCTAACAAGAATGCTGCTTTTTTTCATAATTGATTACGGCTCAATTTCCATTAAAAAAAAACTGGTAATGTTTGGACATGCTAGCTTGTGTAATTAGAGGAACGTTTCTCTTGAATAAAAGTACATTTTAAAAGCAAAACTATTTTTTTTTAAGTTTCAGGTTTCGATCAGGGTTGTTAACATTGTAGTCGGAGGAAGAAGAGAGTTTTTAAAATTTTGAATTTGATTCGGAAATTGATGTGGGGCCATAGACCAACGCTATCAAGAAAGGGAAAACAGCAAAAGAGTTACAAATAAGCGATCTCATCATGATGTAAACGATTTACATTAAGATGTGTAATGATTCTTAAAAAAACTCCCAAGTAACATGGACATTTTGGTCCAGACATTAGGCTATATCAGTGCGCTGCGGTGTTTAAAATCAGAAGCTCTGCGACACACGTTAAGTCAAGTAAAACTAAACACAAGTACAAAACAGTTTCTACTCACGGGGATCCTGCAAAGAGCTGCGAATGCTTGCCAAACAAACGCCAATGAATAATATCTTAGTCTAGTAAAAACAACATTTGTTTTCTTTTCTTCAAAAGCATCCTCTGCATTCCAGATGCTCTCTAAACATTTTATTTCCTTTATTGTGTGCTCCATCAATGTTGGCTTTTCAATTTTGCAGCGCTGTCAACAATGTATTCGCTAGAAACGCTTTTTCTAATCATCTTAACTTGTGCAGCGGATAGTTCTTATAATCGTTTCTGTGGAGCTTATAATAATAATATTATCGACCAATCAAAATGTCTATTGTCAATATTCCAAAGAGTTTTACTTGAGATCCCGAAAGCATAAACTCATGCTCTTACCTGTAGTTTCAAAGCCCAAGCCCAGGAACAGAGCTTAAATACTGGAGCTGGATATCGTAATGAAAAACATAATAATTTTTTTTTTTTTTTTTTGCTACCGACTACACCAGCATGTGGCACAAGATAACTCATTTATCTTTAACCTTTCACGAAGCAGGAAGTTATTATTGTTTTGCATTGAATATACCGAACATCCCTTTCATAAATCCCTCAACTCGTCTGACATTAGTAACAATAGAAAGAAGTAATGATAAACTGAGCGGAATGCATCAGCAAGCGGGTGTTCGATTTTACTCTACCATAGGCTCATCTTTTAGTTAAAAAAAAAACAAACAACAACTTGTTGACAATATATTGTCCTTATTCAGACTTAAATCCACTGTTTATAAAGTGCTGAATTTCAGAAATGACTCAACAGTAATGGACTAGCAGGGCAAAAATTTGCAATAATCGACAGCAAAAATCAATATAAAATCGTGTTTTTAACGATTGTACCTAGAGCAATACATGTAGCTAATAGGCCTGGTGGTGCAGTGGGGAAAACAGTGACTTATCATCACTGCAATAATGAGTGTAAGAACCTCGCTTCAGACCTCCTCTCGGGCCCATATTTTTCTCTCTAGATGTTCTTTTACAGGGATCACCGTCTTGGGTTTTCTCTGGGTACTTCGGTTTCCTCGTTCTTCGTGACATCCTCTACTACTTGTTCGAAATAACCACAAAGTGGAAGCACTTTACGATCAAATAAACAACCTGTCTGACATAGGCAAACCCGAGGATGAAGGGAAATATTTACTGCAGCCAGTACGAGCGAAGATTCAAGTCATCCTTGGGAAAAATTCGATCAGCCTCACAGAAGGTACAGATATTAAAACGCAAAGCTTTATAGGCACAGGTGGACACACGCATCGGTCTGGCAGTCAGCTTCTATAGCTACATCTGATGGTTTCTTTGGACTGATGGCACCTATATCCAAAGGCGAGCGTGTCAACGCCTTTTTCAGACCCTGAAATTTGCCAACAGCAATGGAACGACCATCACTAACAATCTTGCATGAACACTATAAACTTTGATGAAAGACGACCAAGACCTATGACCACGTGTTTCACAGGAGTGTGTGCCTATGAATCTTTGTACGTCAGTAACTTTAACTTCTCTCCTAAAGAGCGGCACTGGAATGCCGCTACTTGGTCCTGAGTCCGATTAAAAAAACGAAAAAAAAAAAAAAGAAAGACTGAGTAAAAATAAAGACCAAAAACAGATATCGGAAAGTTAAAATTTAAGAAAAAAATATATGGTAGGCGCTTGTTCATAGGACACTTTATTTTAATAATATTTATAACTGTGCAGACACGTGACCACTTGTTCTTCTCGTGAACTCAAAATAAAGATTACTGTCAAAGTCGTAAGATATGAATGAAAATGCTCTAGATTTGTATACAAGTGGCAAGAGTAAACATTTTATTTAAAAAATGGGTAAACACATTTATAAAATCGAAGAGAAGGTAGAAAAAGGAGTGGTGCGCACGCTCACCAAGAGGACGAACAAGTCAAACTTGTAATGCGGAAATGTCTTGGAATATTTTTCAAACTCCTTATATCTTTATTCAATTTTGATCTACTCCTTCGCCTTCGCTATTTTTGGACATAATTAGATGTATGTCAACTTTGTTTTCGAAAATGTCGCTGATAATTGGAAAACAACATTGTGCTAAGAAGCTTTGCTAGTGCATGGCTAAGATAACCTGAAGTGAGACGACCATAAGAGAAAAATACTGAATCTGGAAAACTATTGATGTAGTAAGAAAATGGTGCACTTTTGAAACAAAGACAAATTGCATTTATATTTTTGCAAATTTTATAATTTCGGTGAGACAACAAATTTAAGCAATGCTTCAGAGAGCATCAAGCGAACCTAATTCAAAGGTTCTCTTTTGAAAAAAAAAGACATGTACGAAATTCTGAAAGGTGAGGAAAAAAATCCACAGGAAAATTAAAATGTTTCTCAAGGTCTGGAAATCGTAGGGGTTCTAAAGGGTCACTAACCTGTTTATCTTCAGGACTGCCCATAAGGTAGCAGGCTCAAACGTTCTTAAAATTCATTTCTTTTGGAGAATTCTCCTTTTATCTGTTCCTCTTTTCTCCTTCTTTTCGTCCTTAGATTTCTTAATGTCATTTTGCTTTTTTGGTGACCTAACAGCACCCAAGCAAGCTTCAATCTTTCTGACATCTAGGCATGCAATGTCTGGCTGCCGAGAGATTTTTGTAGCTCATCACTCCAACCTTCTTCACCTTAATTTCTTTCCCCCGCATCTGTCTCTGATATAGTTTTGTTCATTTGCAACACCTGTCAAGGATGGAAAATTTTGTGTCAATTTTTTCTCTCTCCTAAGACGTCATCATCATTCAAGCGGCCATGAAATGGTTAGTGATGAAGAACTATAAAGCTGTTTACATCTATAAAAATACAGTTTTACTTCCATTGTGAAATTTCATCAATTCTCTCTCGCGCCGAGAACAGACTTTAGTCTAGGTCTTTTCTAATAAAGTAAAGGTCAGTACAATATAGTAATTCCCCAAATCTGGGTGAATGTCACACCTCCGCCTTCGTTTTCAAAATAAATGCTTACAGACATACACAGTTCTTCTCCCACCATTTTAAATCTTCAAGCGTAAATTCCAAAATACTTACCCCACAGATGATAATTGTTTGCATCTCCTAAAATCTCTATTTATTGTTCAACAGTGTGTAGGCTTTTGTAACCGACAAGCAGCTCTTATTTCAATCCTGCTTGCTTCTCTACGGGTACATTATTTCGTAATAGAAATTAGCTTAGATATCCAATGTACAGCTTCAAACATTTTTTTACTATCTTGCTCCATGTTATATTTACTGATCTCGTTATTTTAAAATATTATATACATGTATCTGCTTTCCATTTTGTTTTGTATCTCTTGTAAGACATCTGCTCAAAATGAAGATGTGTTCCAACTTCTCTCATTGTTGTAGCGTTTACACTGTAAGCGTATCCATGTGTAAGTGTAATCCTGATGTTGGTCTTGTTGAGGCTTTTGTGCATGATGATGATGTATAGGCCTGCATTTGGAGGGTTTATTCGCCGACATTTAGTGAAAATGTATCTTCAATTGAACTCTACCCAGTCCTTAGAAAAAAAATTGCTTTTTACTAGACCTTTAACTCAGGGCGACACGTGACTTCACTCGGAAACGTTGAAGAAGCGTTCGATCTATTGCCTAGGACAGATGAGACTTCCTCTTTCTCCAATCGATTATGATTATGACGGTTTCAGAGCGTCATCAAGAGTGGGCGAAGACCCGGATGTATTGTTATGACAGGCATTGGTGCTGGCACAAACCGTGGTATCGAGCATTGAATGACAACGCGTTTCCTAACTTTTCTCATCAAAAGTACTTCTATGTGAAGTTCAATAATAGTAGCAGTTGTAAACAAGTCTATCGGGTACGTGTTTTTCTAGAAATGGAATTTTACCGGGAAGTCTTGCTTCACGAGACACATAGACTGGCTTATCAAAATTTTGCGCAGCGGATCATCTTCTGCTAGCGGCGTCAAACCTCATCAGTGTCAAGTAACGAAGCCCTGGAATTCCTACTCTGTGTACTGCAGAATTTCACCACTTCCTGTGGATTTCTGGTCAGATGACCTAAGAGCATCTTCCTTTCCGACTAAAATAGATAATTCAGAAATGAAAAATATCACGTTAAAAATGCAAAAAAGGAAAAAAAAGCAATAACAAAACAGAACAAAAATTTTGTTAGGGTGGATTTAAGGCAAGAGTAATAATATTATTTCATATGCTTATCAAGAAACTTTAGCTCCTACACATGCGCAGTAACTGTGGGACAAAAGAATTGAGAACCAGTTCCAAAGAAGTGACCAAAGATATATGATTGATGAGGATGACGATGATATGATGATGAAGAAGAATCTAATTGATAAAGTGCATCTCAACTTTAGAGTCTACTTAATGAGTTTAAATGATGGTGGGACTAAAATATTGATCTTGGCATTGTCTCTGTCATTGAAGGCGCGGCTGGTAGTTCGAAACCAGTCTCGCAAGGGAAGGGGACTATTTTTTAAAATCTAGTATCTGAAACGATTTAATAATAATGAATACTTTTCAAGCGCTAATATTTCACAGGTTGCTATCTTTATCCACGGCAGGAAACATTGTGTGTGTGCGTGCATGTGTGCGTTCCAAATCAAGAACGCTGGTGGCCTGTTTCGTAGGGTCTTGCAAACCCTAACGTACGCAAACAAGGGCCAGGCTTGCGTGACTGGAGGCATTCAGTCCACTTACCGTTAGGGCCGACCACTTCTTGGTCGTGCACGACGACTTCCTTCCACAAGAGGACGTGCGTGTCTGCTGCCGACCGTTCGCACGGGGTCAGTCGAACCCCATTCCGCGCGACCCTTTCCATTCTTCCCACGATGCTGTGATGAACCGTAACAGACACGAGAAAGAAAGCACGCACACAGAAGCACATGCACACACAGCGTTGTATTGTCCATATACAATACTACGAGAGCACATAGTCAATCACACTTCCATATACTCACTTAAGCCACATCCGTTTTGTAAATATTATTTCTGTTGATTGTATTTCCCAATTTTTTGCATGTTTTATATACTGCTTTTTTCGTCTGTCTTGCCAGGTATACTTGTTTATTTGTCCGTTACCGATTTTCTTTGTTATTTAACATTCTTCCCCCTTCCCCACCCACTATCGTCCTATTGTATGCTGTATGAGGCATGACAAACACTCTCATATAAGTGTACTGCACTGTACAAGTCACATTCTTATTATTATATGCAGGAGAGATTCTGATGAACACGTGCGGTAAGTGGCACTTTTTTCATTGTCAGGTATTCTGAAAAATCTATTTGTTGTTGTTATTATTATTATATTATTATTTTTTTTTTGCAGGTTTTCTGCTTCAAGCGGAAGGGTTCCCGCGTCTGCACCGTCATTGGGTCTGGAGATGCCAGACAATGACGTCATTGACGTCATGTGTCACGTGAGAGGCTGCGACTATGACCTTCAACTCTACTGTCTCAGCAATGGAGCTATCGTTCTGGGATCCTGCTCACTGAAGCAAACCTTGTGTTCGTAAGTAGTGCAGTCGACAGGTCTTTAAAGTTAGGTGCAATTATTCTCTATATAACGACTGGGTCAAGCTCAACGCAAGACATCCACGCCCTCGTTGTGAGATACACGACTACCATAACCACACAGAGAAAGGTCAACAATATAGATACTAGGATTGTACATGCGTAACGTATACATTGTCAAGGCCATCGGTGAGAGCTGAGAACAAATGTTAAGTAGATGTAGCTGTAGATAACGTGATATCACGAGTTTGACTTTTTTCTGAGAATGGTGATGTTTGTAGGTCTTTAATTATTTCTTACCACAAATGAGCGATTCATGTACCATGATCTCGGCTGTTTTTTTCTTTTACACATTGATTGAAACTAGCAAACATCGTTAGTGGGAAATGGCAAAAATTGTTGCATTTGGCTTCATGAACTGTGAAGCTAAGAAACAGGAAATTTGTATTATTACATACACATGCAACCTCTCGTAAAAGGAGGAAGGTGGGAAAGAGAGAGGTATAGGCGAGTTAAAAAAAACAAACAAACAACGTTTTTGATCTAACTGCTCCATCATTGTCAGGAATGGTCGGCGTAACGAGCTTCGTGTGGCCAATAGTTGGACAGTGTGCTGGGAAGCAACGTACACGGTTGACCAGAGAAATCCGGCCCAGAAGGTATCTGTGCATTTTCATCTGTGTTTTCCACCTAAATTTAGACAATATAATTCGTTATGAAACAATTAACGTGTATTTCAGAAGGTATCCTTTCCATTAAGTTCGGCTAATGCCCATTAACGTATCTAAATATGTTTCTCAGATGCTATTATATAGAGATTTCTTCTTACGTACTGATCTATATAGGTATATATTTTATTGGTTTTTGCATATTCTTTCTTTTCTTTCGATTTTTCTTGTTTCTTTAAACACTTAAAAAAAAAGGAGGTGGCACATTCGAACAACTCAGACTTTACCATCTAACATTAATAACTAAATAGTGTGGATTTCCGTGTACAGATTGATCTCGTGAAAGAAAGCCAGCCGTTAACGGATGACAGTCTCCCAGACGAGACGCAGTTCTCTGACGTCAAAGGACAACCACCAATCCAAAAGCCCCTACCTTCAATTTTCGCCGAAAAAGAAGGAAGCGGTGTCCCAGCAAGCATTGTGAAAACCGGAAATCCCGAAGTGAATGCGCACCACTCCTTCCAGGAAAATCAAGTGCCTAAAGCCGATGACATGGCAAACCAGTAAAAATCTTTGCCGAAAGTGATGGGATAAAAAGATCACAATTCATTTTTTTGGGCACATACACTTTGAAAAATGTGTCTGTTGAAATGTCCTAAAATGTTGATTAGTGCTTAATAGTGGGAAACAAGTAGAGTGGATTTGGGCAAATTTTACATTTGTTTTGTATATAACAAAAGACGAATACACTAAAATGACCCAATGCAAGTTACTCTGTAACATACTTGCAGTAATAAGCACAAAATAAGTTCACCACATGCATTTAAGCGTCTTCCGTTTATATTACACAAACCTGCCCTGACTTTACAGAGTCGTTCTCATCTACAGATTATAGGAAGACCGCATGGTTGTCGATGGTGCAAGTTTCCCTCGAGAGATTCGTTTACACTTGCAACCACTTTAAGATAAAAACAGGTCACATCGGAAACGGTATATTATATAGCCAACACTTTGGAAAGGTGAAGCAGACCTCCCGCGCTTTTTGATCTGCACTTCTGCTGATGGGTTCCAAACCCTTGGGACTCCTTTGGGGCAGGACCAGTCGTTACTGAAGCTATCCGGCACGTGGGTACTCACTTCCTCACATCATATGATGGTTCTCCTAGAAGCTAACTGCTCTGTTTTTACACTGGTGGTCTAACTACAGTAACCATCAACTAGTTCAGTTACAGCAACTAAAAGGCAGAGTAGCTAGAATTTTCATTTGAGGCACTGGATATGCACATATTACACTTGATATTCAGGTTGAACAGGCAGCCTTTTCAAATTCAGAATCAGGCATACGTATATAGCTTACCACTAATCCTAATCCAGATCAGAACAAAGACCCCCCCCCCCACCTTTACTTTGTCCATAACGTCTTCAATTTAACAGTGCAGAGTATTCTACATACATGGTCAAGGCTAAACCCAGACCGAAATATTTCCCTACCTAGTCCCACACAGACGTGTTTTGTCACGTGCCTCCTAGGTGTTAAATTAGATAAGTTCTGGCGCATTTCCGATTTCTTTCTGAATATATTACACAAAGCTGCAACCTTTTCTCATATATCGACCGAAAGTACACACATATATTCCCAACTGTATGTCAGCTGTCACTTGTAATTTCAAAAGAACCTGGCCCAAAAATAAAAAAAATGATGAAATTGTTTTGGATTTTGTGTGCGTATGCGCAAGAGATGAGAAAATAAAGAGCGAGCGAGTTTCAGGCTACTTACGCCCGTGGATTACTATTTGGAACCATTACGTACTCTGGATGCAATACTTATAGTTGTGTAACTTGTAGGGATTGCACGTCTCTAATCAGGTATCTCTACACTGGCATTAAAATAATTTCCTTTGTAAGACTCTTTTTGTTCCCTTTCTGACTGGGAACTAAATTACGCGAAAAATTACCCTTCCTCTCCTAATATAAATTTACGATCTTACCATCATATAAAACGGAAACAAATAGTCCCCTTTTTGTGAACTCATGGAGAAGATAACGAATTAGCACACATAAAGCCGCTAAAACTGCATTTTAAAACCTATCCCTAAAGTACTTAATCCTTTCATCTCCTATTCAGATCAAAGCCTTTCACTTTAATTTTGGCAAACTCAATGTCCCTCTAATTTTAAATTAATGTTTACAAGTTCCTAGTGATCTCTTGAATGCAGTATCAAAACTACCTTTTGTTAAAAAAAGGTCTTGATTGACTTCACAAATATATTGAATCTGCATGTGATTATTTTTAAAAAGTTAACCTCGTCCATTATTTATGGTTTCAGTACGACAAATTTTGAATGGGCCATGACGTGTTTAGGTAGTACACGTCTCTAAAACGAACTCCCTATTGCCACACAAATATAGTTAATTTGTTATAGAAAACACATATAGCTACTTGCTTAAGATGATAACTTGTATGGTCCCGCTAAAGCAAATTCGTTAGTCTCAGTAATCAAACGCTAAGCCCCTTTAGAATATGAGAGCTATTCATTAGGCTGGGTGTTGGGATTTTCTCCACCTTCACTCCTTCCTTTCCATAGTGTAATATTACCACTAGATGAAGCATATCAAACAACTAACCTGCAGGTGGGCAGAGGCGAGTGAGTATAGATCAAAGCATGTGTGGATAGCTGTAAATAAAAGTTGCTACTTTCTGGAAATGTGCCTGATTCATGTACCATCCAATCTTTAAAACAACGCAATCACCCTCCAGTCTTGGATGCAAGCTAAGGAATATACTCACTCATTTGGATGCACATAAGTAGCCATCTACTACATGCCCCCACCTACAACCCTCCTTCCCCTGGTTCCAGAACACACATCACCAATGCACTGTTGCCAGCTTCATTGTTTCACATTTATTTGTGGAAATTAACTGTAGCAGAAATGTGAGCACTAAATGACTTCAGTAGTAAAATCTGCTCACTTTTTCACAAAAAAGGTTCACATAATTTATACACCATTATTTTAAGACCACAGCTACAGAATATGATTTTAAATGGAACATTTCTGGTCCTCTTATTATAGTGTACTTGATGCAACTGATGTTTTTGTAGCTTACACTGCTCTGTTTGCCTAAGATCAGTAATATTACTGTTGGGTTAGCAAAACTTCTATTTGTCATAAGATATTGGCAATATGTATGAATATTGTATTATGTATGAAGATTGTATTATGAATTAAAAGCAATAGGTATCAGATAGCATGTGGCAACATATAATGAATGTATATTTTATGTTCTTTAGCCGTCTAGTCAAAATGCAGAATTTTACAAAAACCTGCTTGTGCATGCCTGTATACATGCACACAAAAACTTTTCACTAAAGATAATAAACATCAGTAGAGCAAGAAAAGGATTGAAACCAACATTTTACTCTCACACACACACTCTCTCTCTCTACCAGTACATGGCTAGCAAAGCCAGAAAGGGACAAGTTGCAATACTTAGGTTGCTTTGGACCTCCAGTAAACACTCCCAGATGTATTTTTAAAATTGTTTGATGGCAAATAACCAATGACTTATGCTGCTAAAGTATGAGGCACTATAGCTAATTCAAATCCCATTGAAACAGTTCATCTATTTGCTCTAAAACGATTTCTACGAGTTCCAGTACAAATCCCCAACAGACTAGTTTATGGTGAGATATTGAGATACCCTAATACAGCAATATATTTGTTAAAACTATTAAGCATTGGTCATATTTTATGCATGTCTGTAAATCGATTACCTAACAAAGCATAAATATGTCGTTACATCTTCATAATCAAAACCAAATGACATGGGTGTCTTCTGTGTTTTTTGTTATTCCATTATGGTTTTGGACATGTCTGGCAAAACCAAGAGGTTGGAGACCTTGACCTTTTTGTTTTTGCTTTTAAAAAAAAAAGGCTTCAAGATTGTTATCAACAAGACTGGGAAGAAGAAATTCTGTCCAAGGAACGATATGAACTGTATCAATCTTTTAAATCTTCTTTCTCAGTTAGTGTACATTTATATAGCTTATTGAATGATGGTGTTCAAAGCACTCTGACTACATTTAGATTAAGCGTCTCACCCATACAATCTCATTCCACAACCTGGATTGGTAGTCTTGTCTTAATCATGTCAGAATGGATATATTCTGTGGAAAAAGTATTATCATCCTCAACTGAAGCATGAAAATAGCCTAAAAAACTCTATTTACATGACCCTCCCATAATATCACCAGCAAGAAAGTTATTAAGAATAATTAACACAAAGACAAGTTGGTGAAGACAAACTTAAGTTTGCCTCAGCACAACTTTCCAAAACGATTCATTCAGTAAGTTTGCACAATCTGCATGTTCGATGTGCTTACACTGAATCAAGTACTAAAAAATTCTCTCATGTAAAGTTCACCACTAGTATAGGTGGTGGCATGCACCACAGGCATGTTTTCACATCACTAGAAGGTGGAAAGATGACGTCTTTGAGATTGCACACCTTAATCCTCCCCAACAGGTATAGCATCCTCAAGGCGTTTGATAAATTTCAGGCGAATTTCAGTGATGTTATCTCCCTTTAACTGATCTTGGACAAATCTAACATCAACGTCCATCTGGACCTGTTGGAAGACAAATGGTACATCTTTTAAGGGTCCAAGATATGTAAAAGTTTCTTTTCCATTAAAATAGACAATATCTGACATAAAGCAGGCAAAGAATTTGATATACAGAATTCTAAGAATACAAAAAATATTTATTGTCATGAAAGAAAATCATTAAGATATTAAGCCAAGATTTACCATCCACTTTATCAAAACTTGAATGAAAATACAGTAACTAGTATATTAAAGATGATTGGTCAATGTTTAGACTTTAGTTGTAGTAAAATATGGCAAAAAGTCCTAGATTTCTGGTGTTTAAAATAAAAAATAAAATACCCATACTGGGGGCTAATGATGTGGATAAGTTATCTGCATTTACTTCATACATACCATCTCCAGTGCACCCTTAAGCACACCACACAGGATATTGGAGTAGTTCAGAGCATCATGACCTTCAGGCAGCTCCACAAAGTCTGTCAGAGGATTGTTTTCTATAAGTAAGGAGAACTCATCCCCAGAAGGGCTCCAGTTACTGATAACAGGTGTGATACCTAAGTACATCTTGAAGCCCACCTGTTATGGATGAAACCAAAATTACACTGTAAGAAATTGTCTGGAAGATGAATAATAATTATTATTTATACGTTTATATAAATCATTTTATTTATAGTTATTACTAAAAATGTTAATTCCGTTATGGAAAAAAGAGGTAAATAATTAATATTACAAAGGCAACATGAAAATTAGGGGTAAGTAGCTTCATCTTTTTCATTAAGGCATAATGAAAAGACTTATGACATAAGACAAAGACTTAAAAGTTCATTAGAACAATATTTCAGTTCTTATTTTAAAAATAATAATTACATTTATTAGTATAATTTTACTTGTTTCAAAATGACATTAAAATTGTATGTTTTAGTTCTGTGTTATAAAAGTTTTACCTCATAGTTCTGGATAAAAGACACCTTTTACCTTTGAGATAACTTCTGCCACATCTCTGAAGTCATTGCATTTCCCTGAGTTTGCCCTTGCCAAAAAGTCTTCAATCATTCTCACACCAATGTTATAGCCCCTGACAACCATAATGGGAAAGCAATGGAAAACAGATTAAATCATGATTTAAACCTGAAATATTTCACTCTTAGTTTAAAGGATGTATGTAATCTATTGAGAAAGTCATCTTACATATGCTATAAAGTCATAAAAATGATGATTGTGATCATCATCATTATACAAATATGACGACCTTACCAAAAAATGCTGATTATTCTTTGATTCATAGGCATATCTTTCATAAGAGTTCTCTCCAAGAATAAGCTACTAGTATTCAAGTCTTCTTTTGGGTCCAATAGGATACCTACATTTTTTCCAGCTGCTTGTTGACCTCGTCATCATTTTCATAGTCTTTCATTAGCTTGAGCTACCAGGGCTCCATACGTAAGAGTGAACAACTCTCCATTCTGGAATCATTAGACATAATTGGATAAATACTTAACTCTTAAAAATATGTTTAGAAGGTCTTGGACAATAATTACCATGTGTCATTTAATTACAGTCTCTCTTTTTTTCTTAACCTGACATCTTCAACCTGTATGGTATTTAGTTGTTTCACATTTATTTTGCAAAAATGACAGTCTGGGTATAAACAATTCAAATAAAAGTATAATCTAATCCTTTTAGAAAGTGATTCCTTTATCAAATGATGATTTACTGAACATGAGAAGATTCTTAGTTTTACAGTAAACACAAACCCCTGTGTTTGTGTGGGTGTCTCTCACACACATCGAGCAACAGAAAAAGAGAGAGAAGGGGAGCGTGTGAGACACGTAAACATTCATTTATGCGAATTATAAAACTGCTCGGTGCTTTCAGTATCAGCTGTAGTTAACGTTAAGCTTTCTGTGGTTTAAAAATTGAAGCAGAGATGATACCTCTTTGAAGTACATCAACACAGAACATGACTCGCAAACTCAGTGACGAAGCGAGACAGAATTTTTTTTTACCTTAAAGGCCACTATCTTGACAACAAATCTGTGTGATACCAAGGAAAAAGTACTTACCACTTTTCTTGGATCACCTCCTCTAGCGGCCTGCCTTGACATTTTCGTTAGCTATCTTTCAAGGGACGCCCCTGTGCTGTTGAAGCTGAATAGGCGACTATGCAAGGGGTTGTAACTCTATTGATCTAATTAAAAATAAACCTATACACATTACGTGTCTGAATATTAATAATAGTTGAAACGACTGCAAATGAAAATGAAAATCACCAAATGACCAAACAATGGACAGAACAACAAGGGTATTGCAATTTTAAATTAACGAAAAATAAATGTTGACATGAGACTGAGCGTGGAATTGACTTTTGCACCTCCCTCAATGCGAGACGTCATGCGTTGTCTGCTCTTACTCTTCGTGTTTACATCCTGATAAAATCATCTGTCAAAAGTTGCATCAACAGTTCTTGGATAATCAGCACAAAAATGATGGCAAAAAATGACGCCGAGCAGCCAAAGAGCGTATACTTGATGCAGCAAAAAAAAAAAAAACAAAAAAAAAACAAACAAAAACGTACAACATAACATGTTGATGGAAGTGCAAGAAGTGATCGAACTTTCGAAGTCAACGGTCAGCTTCATGTTTAAGAAATGAGGTTAAAACGGCATCCCCAATAAGCAAGGTAAAAAATAAAACCAATTTAAAATTACTGAGCGATTGTTGTCCATGATCTCTGCACTGCCTTTGATATGTACGTGTCATTTTCCTTTAACTTACTTGTCAGCCACTGAATTGTTTAGGGAGGTGGGAGGATTAAACTTATTTTCCTTTACACATAAACCTTCAGTTGTTGTTAATTTTGGAAGGTAAAAGTGATTGCACCGAAATGTGATTATTCACTATATTGGGGGGTGGGGACGGAAATAGGTTTCTGGGGGTAATATGGAGAGTAGATGTTTAACAAGACCCGATGTCTCTAGTCTCACCCAAGCTAACCTTTCACCGCAGCTCACGTCGTCGTGTAGCAAGGGAAACTACTCTTGATCACGGAAAATCCTAAATATCCGGGCATGTGACTGCAAGACGGTAGTGTTTAGCTGTACGCCCTACCCGATCGCAAGAAATTGCTTGTTTAAAATAATGATTTTGCGCATTATAACGCCATGCCTGATTATAACGTTAGTGAGCATAAAGGTAGCAGAGAACAAATTGTACACGTCAGCGTGGGATGCGATGGAACCAGTGAATCGTCTTCGACGTCCTGTGCCAGAATTAGGAAATTCATCAGTAGTGGATGTACTTTTCCCTAACTCCAATATATTTTCGTTGATCACAGTTAATAGCAGAGTGCTACATCTGATCAGCGAGAATAACGTGGGGATGGAGGAGAAGAATGATTTTTGTAATTCCTCTATGCAGAATTTCGCACAGCAAGCAGCAGCTTTCACGAAATGCTTGCTGAGTTACGCCCGTCCTTTTCGACTATGTGAAAAATGCGTGACAGACTACACACTCACCCGCCACCAGTATCAGATTATTCAGGTAAGATAATTGGAGAAAACATATCACAGTCTTCAGAACAGTCTGTGAAAAACGAGTTGCCGATTTATAAGTATGTGCCATTACTATGGAAAGCGGATAGCCGAGTGGTTAGAACGCCTGCTTTTGAACTGAGAAGCGGGTTGGTTCGATGCCCATGTAGCGCATCCTCCCCCCCCCCCCCCGTCAATCCAACGTTGTCGGGAATAGGTACTTGAAACCATATATGGTTTGGAAAGGTAAGGCAGCGAGGGAGAGAAGATGGATGCTGCCCTCATATAAAGCGGGCCCCTAGAAAAACAAGGTCTCTCGAACACCTCACTCCTGAAAATGACATGAAAATGTGTTGCTTGAACAAAAGTATTGGGTACAATCTGTGAATCAAGGAAGTGGAGCTGAGCTTATTGAACAGAGGGGCATGTAGTTGTATGCTGTTAATGAACTGGATTATAGGAATATTTTATTGTTTTTGCATGGTACAGTAGTAGGCCTGGCAGTTAAAACCCATGGCATCACCTGCCACCTGAGCAGTAGTACATTGATCTGTCAGCTGCTGTTGAAACAGATATCACAGTATTGGCAGAGATTAGTTTTTAGTTAAGCCGAGTTAAACACTATTATATTTCTGAGTAGACTGAGGAATTTACATTTCCCATATAATGCTGTTTCCCCAGAAAAGAAGCTATTAAATTTAGAAATTAAATGCTCTTGCTCTGTTTATTAGATCCCCTTAATTCATTTAGGTGTGAGTGTGTGTGGGGCATGCATTCTTTTATTTTCTTCAATATTGTAATGTTATATGACTGTAAAAGAAAGTATTGTAAAATAGATATCATGACAATGTGTAACCTGTGTATCATCATGTGTCTGACTCATCTAACATTTATATGGCAGATTTCTTAATACATGTCATTTGCAGTTACTGCATTCAATCTCCATCATTGAAAATATTTCTGATTACAGAATGATAGTGTATGTTCACAGCGACTTCTTCTTTCTGACAGCATCGATACCATTGATACAATATATTCTGCTGTCACCAATGTTTGGAGCACTGCTGACTGTGATAGTGAGTGACAAACCTCTATTTGTCCTTCTTTATTTTTCTTTTCACGCTTTTTTCCCCCTAAGTTTCATTTTTTTATTACCTTCAGTAAGATTGGTTTACTGTTACCTGTCCCCAAGGAAAGCAGAGGAAGTTGATTAAAAGTAAAAGGTATTTACAAAAATCGAAATGTAAATATAATGATGGGTACAAGCATCCAGTCAGTCAGCGCCAGCGTAATTTCAAACTGAACTTTTGTGTATCATTGGGAACATACTTAGGGTTTCATAACAATCATAATTTTTAACTTTAGACTAAAATCATTTTTGCTTCATGTTTGTGTGTGTGTGCATGTGTGTGTGTGTGTGAATCGTATAGAATGTTTTCTTGAAGTTTGGGAGAATGACACCACAGGAGAAGTTGAGTTCAACTTACCAGAAATGCTTTATTCTTCATGAATACAGTATATAATCTAACCATATGCTTCAACTCATCAATTGAGGTGAGCTATAATATCCAAACATAAACTTTATTTTACAACAAAAATTTCTCAACCTTATTGTATATTTCAACCAATCAAATGAGCAGTGAACTGTTAGAGAGTGGACTAAGAATATAGATACACAATTTTAAGTGAATAAAGCACTTCGGCCTTAAAAAGTGGCAAATGTTTTATCAACAGCATGTGCTGATGACTAAAATTACTAAAATGTATTTAAGCTGCTTTTCAGTAATGCAATGTGTATTCTTGGTATCCTGGTCTCCCAACCTGATTTAAGCCATTAAAAAGTGAGAGCTGCTTTATTCGGTTTTAATGTTGGTATTTGGTTTTAATGGCAGGCATTGATTTCTGACTATAGACATATCAAGGGAACGCTTATAGGCTGTTAAAATTTAACCCCAAATATATATTAGTTTAAGGGAAAACAAGTCCAGAAACCTGTTTTGATCATCGTTGATTAGATTTTCCAGCATGCAGTAGCGAAAAGAGGTTAATGTGAATTACTCTCTAGATTCTTGATAAAACATTATCTTATAGCTATTATGTATCTAATATAATGTGTTCTTCAGGGAAGACAGATTTTTGCCTGATAATTGCAATGGTAGTCAGAGAAATATTCTTGTAGCTGGAGAAGCTTAGTCACATGGTGTGACCAGAATTGAAGGTTGACAGGATTAAATTGGGTTACTTGCTAATTAAGGGTTAGACAGATTACATTGTCTCCTATAAAATATCCTTGACAAGGTTAACAGAGCAGAAAACATTTTGTTTTATTTTGGTGATAATATTAGTGCATTTTACTATAAAAACAATAATTGATGTTACTGTGCCAAATTGGATTATTTTAGTAGATATTTCTTATTTGCCAAGACAAGAAACTTTACCACATAAATCACAAGAATGAATACTAAGGAGTGTTATCAAAAGCAGTTTACTGTATTTTTGTTCAGCTATATCTTGAAGAGAGTGGTTCGCTTCCTAGAAATACTACTGTTTGTAATGACTGCCGAAGCCTGTACAAGCGTCTCAACAGCCATTTTGAAACTATGTGGAGCGATTCTGATGGTCATGTATGCATGGATCTGATTGACATGGTAAGTCACCTGCTGCTGATCAACATTTTTTCTGATTTGATGTTAAATTTTTGTTTTCTTCCACAAGTTGCTTCATTAACTTTCAAAGCTGATCTGTAGAGTATTGCAGTTAATAGTCTTAAACACTAGTCTTGATAGAAATTAACACCAGAATAAGAGGGGAATGAACATGCAGGGATGTATCTGTGCGTCTGTGCATGCATGAGATTTTGCATGTTTGGATATAAATGTATGCTTGCACATGTGTACAACTGCATATTTCTTCCATTGGTGATATTAACTGCATATTCCTATTACTCAGTGACCATGTGGCTTTGACATTCATGTTGATGCCCAGATACGTGTGTACGAATTTCAAGAATTTTTTAAAAAGTAATAGAAAATAAACATGACAGGAACACAAATCAAAATAATGATTTCAGTTCAAAAGTAAGCAGAAATAAACTGTTCATACCTCAATTCATTGAGAAACAGCACTTTTTTATAAACCCAAAGAGATTGGGTGTGTCAAATGGCGTTTCCAAAAAATATTTTTGGGCATAGAGTTACATAAATATGCAAACACCAATGCAGTGTAGAAACCTGTGGATTCTAATGGTCACATACCATTTAGAAAAGAGGAATCATGACACGATGGAGAAAAGCAACTCCTTAAATAGGGTCCAAAACTATAAAAATTTGAAAGAAAGGCACATCTGGAAAGTGCACTTCACCAAATCAGCATCTTCCTGTTTCTGCGTGAAGGATACAACTCCGTTCACAAATGGTTCACACAGGTTGACTGACTGATTTGTTCTCTTTTCATTTACATATTTTTGGAATAAAATTTTTGAATTGATGGTGCATACACATGTTGCTTCCTGTGTTTAGTTGCTGGAGGTGCTGCAAGTATTTATGAACTACACTGTGTGAATATGTTAATTTTGTTGCCAAGACACTCTATTAGCACTCATATAATACTACCTCTTTTGTCCTGGTTTTTACATTTTATTCTGTAAAATGACTGAATTTTGACTGTCATATTATAGTGTCAGTTAAAAGCCATGCGATGGTGCTGTCGTTAATATTTTTTAAACTTGTTTATTTTTGTTTGCAGATGAACTACACACGACTTATGTGGAGTGCAAAGTTTAACTGCCGCCGACCAGGTGCAGATGCAACAGTTCTGATCATTATTACTGTGTTGATGGCATTCCTGACCATGCTTCTCTACCTTGTGTGCAGATTCAGTGCTGAGATTAGAAAGATACAAATAGCTAAAAGTGAGTATCCAATTGACGTCCTTAGCGTTACGGGTGGCCCAGTGGTGCAGCAGTTTGTGCCTGTCACCAATACAGTGAAGGTTGGCTGTCCTGGGTTCAGCTCTCATCTCAGGCACCCTGTTCTTTCTCTGCATGTGTCTTCTGTTTACAGGGCTGGCTGCCCTCCCCTGATATAGCCATAGTTGCTGGCTTGGCGTAAAACATTAATCTCCCCTTCTTTAGCGTTAGCTTCAAGTGTTACTTGGGTTTGGAATTTAATATAAAACAGTGAGTACCATGCATCATCCAGGGTAATCTGATTTGACCCCCAAACATCATTAAGCCTGAGTACTGCTCAGGGTCAACCATTGTGACATACAGTTATAACCCTGAAAAATGCTTTAGGTCAATGCTGAAAGTTTAAATTACAAATGAATATTTTGTCAGTCTAGACTAACTCGGAAAGATCCTGCTTCATGATTTTAATGTGTAATTTTAATAATTTTTGTTTTCTAATTTGAACAGAATATTTTGAAGAAATCTAGAAAGCACACAACACGTTTCTGTGGAGATCATGTTTCATAGTTTAGTTTGTTTGGTTTGAAGGGGCTATGTTAAGATGATATAATTGTGCTCTTGTTTGTTTTTGAACCAGCAAAGAGAATGCCAAATAAACCAAACTATGGAGCTATCAAGCATGGTGATATGGAAAACAGTCTGTCAAGTGTGCCTGGTTCTCTTTCAAGTCACAGAGTTCGGACTTAAGTGGATTCCAAATGAATAAATTAGCAAGCTGTGTATATTTTTGTAACAACTACCAGGTCTGAGTTCCACAATGTATTTGCATATGTTGATATTATAACTTTTATTTTTGAATGTTGATGTATGCCTATACATTTATTCTCACACAAAATAATGATACTGTTGATAATAAATGCAGTATATTGGAAACTTTTTTCCCCTAAAAAGCATCAGGTATTATGTGAATGCATTGAAGATTTGTTTGACTTTCTTGTTTACCCATCCACACATCCATTACCCAGACATGCATGCAGGTACAATGCTCTATTTCAATATGCCTTAGGATTTTGATGTTCCCTTCCCTTTTTTTCTGTCATTATCCTGCCCACCAGTAACTCTCCAAGAAAAAGATGAAATTAATATAAAATTTATTGTGATCATATCTGCTATCACTTCAGATATAAACTATCTACTTTTATTTGAGCAATCTTCTTCAAAAGCATACACATGTTCATATATGTGTGGATGTTTTTTTTTGCTGGAGTTAGATTTTATCAAAATGGCCAGTTACAATTTAGACTTTGCTTCCTACATACAATGTGTTAAGAATTCTTAAAAAAAAAAGAAGTCAAGTTACAGTTGAAGGGTTTCTGCTGAGGTAAATTCTATTCAGGTAAGTGCATGTACATATCTTCCATATTCTGCTTGGCATATGTAAATCTAAGATAAGCTGTGTAAGAAGTCTGGTTTTTTTCCATTGAGGAATCTGAGTTGCTTTTGTAGATATAATTTGTCGGTCATCCACGAGTAAAGAACAAAGATATATTTTCTGTATTTTTTTTTTAGCTTTCACACTATTAAACCTGTCTGCATATAAGTAATTCTCCACAAGATTCTGAGTAAATGGCACAACTATTTATATATGACTACGGGCCTTTTATATTGAAGCCTTTGTGGAATCCATATGGCAGACCTTTTCATTGACTATCTTATGAATTACCAGATGCAATAAACTCATTGATTTTTTTTTATGCTGTTTGACAGTTTGCATTTCATTGTGCTATGAGAGAAGTAACTTTTATTAAAAAGTTGGATAAAGCAAATGTTCTAAATAAATATAACATTTCACTGTGTGCATGTACACACACTTGCATACACACACTCATATTTTAACCAAAGGCTAAATTCAGAAAACATTTTAATTCTTGGATAACATAAAATATACTTCATGAAGAAGATACAATCTTGGAAAAAACTCTTAACGCCTTGTCATAATGTGAAAACAACAAAACAAGTATGCAAATATCTATTATATGGTTCAGTTTTTTTTTTTTAAAAACTGTGTACAAATTGCAGCCTCTGTTAGTCTTCAGAACCAAAACCATACACCACATCTTCATCAAACCAAGACAGTCGTTCCTTGCCAGGTTCTTTCTGCTTTATGCTGATTCTCTCCTTGGGTGAAGATCGAAAGAATTTTGATGTCCTCATGTTGGTTTTCCGCCTGTTAGGAGTCCTTGCCAGTTGCTTCAACTGTTAACAGTAAAGTCAAAAATGCACACAGGCAGACTATCCTTCTATCCTTTTCTGACTTTTTTCTTTTTGCTCCTGGTTATTGATAAAAATATGGTTTCTTTTGTATGGAAAATTTTTAGTCCTTAGCTACTAAAAAATATCAGTGGTGCTGAATTTTTTATTTTTTTAAAGTCAATTCTGCTTTTCTGGAATCAATGATCATTTGCATCTTTTGTATTTATGTCCTGTGCTCCCAACAAAACTACACCTTTACCCCCAAAGGCTCACTAGGTTTGAGAAAGAACACTACAGCTGCCCCAGGATAGTTCTAAGATGCACAAGGAAAAGACTTCACTAAGACAAGCATTGAAATGATCTAGTAAGTATAGCTGATGTCTCCTTTATCCTTAAAGGGTCTTCTCGAACTGATGACATTTAAAAAGAAAAAGTGCCTTTTCTGTTTTAAACAGATAAGTGACTGACCTTGGGAGAAAGCTCTGGAGTGAGATTTCGTGCACTGCGAGGATGAGCAGTGCTGATTTTGCATAAAGATTTGGAGGACTTAGCTGCGTTTGCAAGGGAGGGATGTACTGGCATAAGCAGCCCTCTTCCAGCTGGTGAATGGGATAGACGCAAGGGTGTCCTTTGGTTTCTCTGGGTGTGATTCATCACTGCTTCTGCCTGTTGGACATGTAGTTTAGATTTAGGTTGTCTGATGGTAAGCTCTGATGTGTCTAAAGGAAGACATTGGCATTCACTTGGATCAACTAAGAAGCATTTATGTAGCCCATATATAATGTAGTTCAAAATAGATGAAAGTTTGACAGACAAAATTTTGATGACTGACCTCAATTTCAAGTTCTGTGGAAGAGTCTGTGTCAACATCAAAGGTTTCAATATTTTCCACAGATGGTGAGATAAAAGCTACTTTTCTGCGTTTGCTGACAGAATCAATCTGACGCAGGATGCCATGCTGAGCATCATTTACTGTGCGGGCAGGAGTACAAGGTATTTCACCCATTCTTCTCTCATCCTAATGACATATATAATTCAAAGACGACATTTTAGATTTTTTCTAATGCTAGTACCTATCATCTGTGCATTGTCTTCAGTATGCAAAAATATTTCTTTGGGAAAAAATTTAACAAGTAACAGAAAAAAGCTGCAGACTTAACAAAGGATAAGATATCTTTCAAGCCAACGATCAATCATTCATCCCTTGACTGGCACCAGTCAATGAGAGTAGAACATGGATAGTCATGGCCTGTCACTTATACCCATATCGGGCAATGGTGAGCAGGTTCTGCACAGAATGACCAGTCTACTACTTCATGTCCATAAGCCAGTTTTTCCTTGGGTCACCATGGTGTTGATCATCCTCCAATGTATCATGATGGATAGTCTTTGTCTAAGTATTGTGCTGAGTCACATGGCCAAACTAGACCAGCTTGCCAGTGTTGAAACAATGCTTCACACAAAGTCATTGGTTTGATGCTCTCTGAGATCCAGAGCAGCCTCCTCAGTCACTTGTTCTCAAATGTCTTGATTCTTCTCTCTCTAGTCAAGCAGAGTCACATCTGTAAAATAGGACTGGTAGTAGGAGGGACATGTACAGTAAACTTGATAATGTGGCGAAACCAGCCATTGCCGCTGTTGCTCTCCCAATGTGGAGCTGCCAACTTTGGAGAGGGTGATTCCTAAGTACTTAAAACTATTTACTTTTTTGAGCCATACTCTGTTCATGCAGATATTTGCTTTGCCATTGCCAATTAACATGGCTTTACAGCTTTGGTGCTGATGTCCATTCCATTTATGATTAAACTGTGTGATGGTCATAGAGGGTTTCACACATGATGTTTTTCAAAATGCTGAATAGCACTAGAGATAGGGGAGCACCCTTGATGGACATTTACTGTCATGTGTTAACAACAATAAAAAAGGCTCCCATTTGGTTATCCAGCAGTACTGTGCTCATTAAGCATTTATACAGAACTTGTGCTAGTAGTTCCTTAGTGGTGGTGCTAATACGATTCTGTATTACTTTCAGCATGGCTTTGTTTGTGTGGTATTTTAGGCTTATTGCTCTGTAGTTGTGGCACTGTTTACTGGGGTTTATTTTCTTTAGGAAGGGATAGTGACTGTGTCCATTCTTTGGGCAATTCTTTGCATTACCAGACTCATTAGCACAGGGCAGTACTGCTATTTCTTCCTTTAAGAAGGTCTTCAGGTTTGCTGGTTGTTTTGAAGGTTGTTAGCATCCATCTTCAGACAGACATTGTACAATTTTTGCAATATTAAGTCAATCAGTTGAGTTCTTTCTGTGAGATTGTTATCTTCCATGACTGAGGTGCTGTGTTGATCTGTCTTGGTGAGTATCTTTAGTATTTGGTAGGCCTTTCTGCTATCACCCATTCAATTCCCTTCTCTATGGTCCAACAATGGCCCTCAGTCCAGTTTTCCTTGGCTGCCTTCATCCCTTTCCTGATGGCACTATTCACTTTTTTGTATCTGGAAGCTGCTTTGGGTTTGCTTTTTCTCTTTTCAAGGTCCTTCTTTCATCACACAGATTGTTCCTTATTTAGTGTTGTTCTTTTTCCTGTTGTCCTAGCTTTTCCTGAGCTGTTGACAGGAGCACCTTTTGATGTTTCCAGTGAGGGTGTCTATAGAGTATATTTGTTGAGGAAAAAACATTTGCACAACACAGACTGTACTTCTCTTAGAATTCTTTTGCTTGATTTTTAAACAAACACATATAACTTGGCCTTCAGCTTTCCCCATTAAAAAAAATTCTTCTGAAGTTTGATTTCTATTTTTCTTTGCACTTCTTAGTGAACCACTTATGGACAGGCAGTTTTGACTGAACAATTACATTATTTTTAATCAAAGGAGTTCCATAGAAACTAAAATAAGGAAGTTTTCTAAGATAGGATGCACTTTGATATTTAAAACAAGTGGATAAAAACAGCTGTATGGTTTACATACAACATCCATGGCACTTGTACTGTGAAGAGCAGGAGTCAAGGACATACTATTCTGCTTCATTTCCTGTACGATTTGTTCCTGTACATATGAAATAATGCAGGAAGAAATAATCACCTCATGTACAACGAATTGTAAAAGTCTGCTTAGTGTAAATCTGAAGGGGTTATAAATGCTGTAAATCGAATTGTGTGTTGAGTAATTTATGTCATTGACAGCTTCACAAACAGTGTTGGCATTTTCAATGTAACATCCTCATCCTCATCAATCATCATCATCATCATCCATCATCCATCATCATCCATCAATCATCAATCATCATCATCATCATCATCATCACAAAGCATTATGCAACCATAATAACACTTAAAGTTTATAAATAGCCGGTAGCACTTCAAAAATCAAACCTGTTGTGTCAGCTGAGATTTCAGTGTCTCGACCTCTGTCTCCTTTTCCTTCATGTGTTTTTGTGCTTGTTCCTGTCATGTAAAAGATGTTATTTTCCAAGCTACTTTTCTTGCAGAAAGATCTCAGATAAGCTGTTATGATTTGTTACAGGTATTTGTCTCTCTTATCACCTTAACTGCACTCTATCCCACTCAAGTCCGAAATCTTCCATTAAGCATTACCTATGTAGAGTTTCATTATCTTGTGTTATAGTTTCTCTTAGAATAGTGGCTAATGAAAAGATTTAGGAAGTAAAAATTGATATGAATATATCTTTCAAAAATATGTATGTGGGGAAAGGAAGAGGCAATAATTTTAATTTAGAAAATTATGTTGCATACAAGTTCACAATTCAAGGTGGCCAATTTTCTTTTCATCTCCTCAGTTTCCTTGTGGCCTCCGGAACCATGAGGATTATTCTGCAAACAAACAAAAAAATGCAGTGATAAACACTTCTGCATTAGAAATCACTGATCAACCTTATAATTATCCTAAACATGATCATGGCCATCACCCTCATTACTGTAATCCCCACCATCAAGTTGGTAATCAAATGAGGTTTTCATAGTTTTCTCACAAGAAACTGTGCTAGTCTCTAGCTGGTATGTAACACATGATCATGCTATGGTCATTTTAGTAAAGAGTCATGCTATTCAGAGAGTAACTGAATACAGCATGCTATAAGTTTTGCCTGGCACATGTTGCTGCATTATAAGATATGACTTCATTTATCACAGAAGGCGATTATTAGGCAGTTCGATAATGAAAGGGGGGTTAGAACAACAGAGCACATCAACAATATCATCACACATTTTTGTCCCACCACACATACCCCCCACACAATTTAGACCTGCATACGATCACAATTCACACACGACAGTGTTCAGAAGTCACACAGTCAAAATAACAAAGGAAAACCTCAATCTGTTGGTCCTGAATCGAATCCTCTAATAACTTATCACACATAATCATATAAATTTTATCATAACCTTTTTACCTGTTTTTGAGTGACCAGTACATTATTCTTTTGACGAAGTTCCTCAATCTCTTTGTCTTTCTGAGCTAGGAACTTGTGATGGTCCTGCGTGTACTTCTCCAATGTGGCAGTCATCTCAATGATCTGTCTGTCACATTGGAGCACAGCCTCAGCCTTCTCTTTCTGAGCCTTTGCTGTCTGTGACTTTAACTCCTCAATCTGAAATATCATCAGCTTTTCCACCATAGAGGGATATCTTTGTTATGCAGTGAATATTGTTTGTAAACACACAAGTAAACACACAATTGCTTTATTTGCACTCAATCTCCCATCCAATTGGACTGATACTGAATAGAAAGTGCACCGCAGACATTTTATTCACAATACATTCTGTAACAAGAAGACTTCAATTTGCAGTGAGCTATTTGTTATTGTGACTTATTTTTTAAAGTAAATGCTAAGTGTATTAAGACGTGTAAGAGCACACACACACACATTCATGTATGGACAAGAAGTCACCTGTTGTGCCTGTTTGTGAAGAGCATGTTTTTCCTGCTCCAACTGCTCCTGTAGCTTGACCAGGATGTTTTCACTCTCCTCCTTAGCCTGCTCATTACACACAAGCTCTTGCTTCAGGTATTCCACTTCTCTTTTTCTGTCCCCCTCAGCCTTCTCCTGTTTGGTTAGACGACCTTGCAGAGACTTCATCTGCATGCATCACAGATGCAGGGAAAAAAAAGGATCTTTTCACTTTGTATTCTTGCGTAGAATTATGGGGATTTCTGAACTAAAATAGAAACCAATTTCTGAAGAACAGCGAGTAAACATCTCACAAAATACATGACAGAATTAGGAGTATCAGTCTTAATCAGTTTTAATATTTGTCATGAAAACTGGATTTGATTACCTCTCTCTCCACATCTTTGACATGCTTATTTTGTTCCTTCAGTTCTGCACGTAGATCTTTTACCTGCTTCTGCAGCTGCTTATTCTTTTCAATGTGATTCTGCATCTCAGTGGCCTGTGCTCGATCCTGATAGCAATCATTGTCTTACTTTATTGTTAGTTTTGTTCAGACGTATCCCCTTCCACTGTGCTGGACCATTTAGTTAGACAACTTAAAAGATTATAAAAACAGAGATATATATCATATGTATCATATTACAGATATAAGCATATAAAATACAATCCTGTGTTATCAGAAATAATCCGGAGCCCTGCAGCTCAATGAATGTGCTTAAGAGCAATTTTTACTTCCTCCTTTAACAGGACAGGACATTGTAAATTAAAAAAATAAATGACTAATTTGACTTACTGTGTGCATGGGAATAATTTGCACCATACGAAACACACCATGCAACATTTTAAACCTACTTTTAGAACCGTATTTATATGCAGAAACCATCAACCAGTGTTTACACTTGCATGATTGTGCAAAAAGCTCTATCATGTCATGGATACCACACATTTGAGACACTGAATTATTTCCACTCATAAAACATTTGGAAAAGATTTCAAGAGACTTTTGGTGTCTACACCTGAAATTACTTTAGGATTCAGAATCGCTAGACTTTATAACATACACTTCCTTGAAAAAGGAGGGTAACGGACAAGACACATCTTGGTCACAGACTTTATTAGCTATTCAGCAAGATAAGCTGTGGTAAGGGTCACAGGAACTGCCTTCCTGCTTACTCTCTTCTCTGTCTCCTTCAGTAGCAGGTCATTCTGCAGGGCAATGTCAGCATGTCTTCCTTCTGCCAACTCACTCTCATTCCTGTAAATTCACAAATGCATAGTCCTGGACAGTTTTCCAATGTTTTGTTGAAGACAAAAGTAAATAAAAACCTGAGGGTTGACAGAAAAAGTGCATAATTTTTTGCTGGAATATTTTGTGTATATATATATATGGACTAAAAAAACATTCAAGAGAAATGATGTGAAAGATCCATTTCTGTTGAAATAATTTTAGTTTTTGTTGTTAGTGTTTTTAGTTTTATGTCAAGGCAGCAAGAAGATTATTCCATGGTGGCAGATGCTTTTATTTACTGTAGCACCCTAAACCTGGCACTTTTTGTTAATCCATTACCATCATAACAGCACTGACTATGGAAGCAAGAAATAAAATTTAACTAAAATTACCTCCATGCCTCAGCTTTCTTTTCCAAATCCATGATTTGTATTTTGGCAGCATCTCGTTCTTCTATAATGTTCTAAAGAAAGTTCATCATAGCATGTTTCAATGAATTGTGTAATTTTCTGCTTCACACTGAGACTGTTAGATGTTTTCTTTAATATTAATTTTTCATAATTTGGTTCTGAGTAAAATGGACAATGCTGCAGCATATACTATAATGCAAAACATTACACAAACACTCTGCAGTCACAATAATAAATAACTAAATGTTCCTTTCTTGATACTCCGCTTCCATGAAAGACTTGCCTAGTGCCCTATGCATGCTGTGGGTGAGGACTATTAGTCTTAAGCAAAATTTTCAGTTCACTCAAAATATCTTTTGTATGATGCCAAAGGTACAAACTACTTTTTTTTATTTCTTAATGGTTGCCACAATACCAATACTACTAACATAACAGTTGAATGATAAACTGAACTTCTACTTGTTTTGAACTGAATCACACACCTTTAATTCCATTTGAAGGTTGACAAGTCCACTTTCAGCATTAGCCAACAGATTCTCTTTGCTTGATAATTTGTCTTCATTTTCTTTTAGCTGTGTTTTGAGCTGTTCCATTTGCAACCTTAAATGTGAAGAACAAAGTTTAGAGTAGACTTTTAAACACTGTTGTAAAATAACCAGTGTACATGTGTGGATATGAGTGATGTGCACACCTGAGACTGTTGCACATGCCTACAGTTCAAGTTGGGAGAGAGCAGACTTAGCTGGGTAATAACTGCTTTTTTCTTTTCCTTTCTGGTTTACCGATGAAAAAAAACAACTTTAATCTTTAGCACAATAATCACACAATGAACTTTGCCACATGAATAGATGTCACCAAAGCTTCAATAGACTCAGAACGAAAAAAGTAAAGAAAACTTTAAAGAAATCCTTAGAGTTTTCCTTTTTATATATCTTCCTCTCATCATTTACCCCAGGCACTCTTGGCACATGTATGACTTTAATCGAGCTGGTATGATTGACTGCAACACGACTGCCTGTGGATTTAATATATATAATCGAGCTGCAACTGAATTGCCCTCTAAATGAATGATGTCTTTCAGGAATGAATGAATGAATGACCCTTGAATAATTTTCATGAAGAATTCTCAGCACATTATGTAGGAAATGAGGGAAGAAAAAAAGATCTCACAAAAGAAGGGAGAAATAGAGAAGCAGTGAAAGTAAGGAGAAAGAATGGAAAGAGAAAGGATGGAAGAGGGTTCAAGAAAGAGAATCAGATGAGGAGTTACACATTTAAAAATAAGAGCGCATTTTGCTCTCTGTGCATACAACCATACCCTTTCTGATGGAGCTGTGTTGTCAGTTCTTCAACAGAAAGCTGTAGTTCTTGTATACGTTTCTTTTCGTCAGCACAAGACGCGTTCACAGTCTCTAGTTTCATCTGTTAACAAACTAGAAATTCAGACTGTGCACCTAAAAGTAAACAACAATTATCATTTCATTTCCACCAATGTTAAGCTAGTGACACCCCTGCCCCCTCCCCTCCAACACAAAAAATGAAAACCCACCAAACATTCTCCCCCTCCCCTACCACCCTTATTTCTTAAAAAAAAAGAAGGTAGCAGATTTAAAAAATATATGTATCAATAAAATGCATTTACACATAGTATTCTGAGAATAAAATGCTGCATAAATTTTAAAGCACCCAGAATTTCGAAACCTAACAACCAAGTAAAAAAAAAGTAAAAACATAACGACAAAGTAAAAAAAGCAGAAGCATATTTTTGCTAAAAAAAAAAAACCCTAATAAACCAACAATGAACTATCATATTTATTAATGGAGGTGCTTCCTAGACCATGGTTACGAAAGCATATGCTAGTATTAAAATCACTGTGCAAGGAAGTTTTATGAAGGCTAGTCAATTTTTTGGTCTATTTCTATAGCTAGATCCAAGGATCTATAACTGCAGACATCACTTAAGGAATCATGTTTTCTGTAGCTATCATTCTTGGCATTGTTTAGTTGGTTGTTTCCTAGAGGTAATATAGAAATTTTTAGATCTAGTCACTGCCTTCCCAAAATGGTGACCCAGAGATCAGAGGTTTAATGTTTATCTTCAGCGCAAAAAGATACTCAAACTTTTATATGCAACTCTTATCTGTGTGCTTAGATTCCTTATGGATCATCCCACATGTATTGTTGGCACAAACTGGATTTCTGGCAAAATTTGTGGTGATACGACTCTGGTGTCTGTCTGCTATTAACTGACATTACCAAACAGATTTTAAATATATACATATACCTTTTGAGCAGCAATGTCATTCTTCAGTTTTTTGGTTTCTTCACCAAGTGTTTTATTTTCTTTTTCTAAGGATGCACATTTTAGTTTGGCTTCATCAACTTCACCCTGAAAATAATGTTTGCAATTGCAAAGCTTTGAAAATAGTACTATATACCCAGAGTATGAAATATTCATAATACCTTTTATAAGATAACAGCATGCAAATGTGGCCATCACCTTCCAGAACCTACAAGTGTGTGCACAAAAAAATACACTCATTTCCTTTTTTTCCATCTTTCTCATTTCCATTTAGTTTTTTCTCCTTACTCACACCTCACTCTTCATGCAGTGGAGATTTATTCTACTACAGACCAGTTCTATGCAGTAAAAAAAAAAGTAGTTATTTTTGGTTTAGTCTCTGATTTTGTCAAGTACCTATCATAATAGCTATGTAGGACAGGAAGACAGGAATCTGACCATAAAAAGCAGACCATGGAAATGCATTTTTACTTGTTACCAGCTTACTTTAGCTTTGGCAGCTTCCAGACGCTCCTGCTCAATGTGTAACTGCAAACTTTCCACTTCTACCTCCAAAGAACTAATCTCAGCCTTATTTTTGTACTTTTCACTTTGGAGATCAGTCTGAAATAAATATTCAGTGAAGTATATGCTATATTGTGGAAAATATTTTGAATGCAGGAAAAAAAAAATGCTGGGTGGTAAACTTTTGGGAGTTTTTTTTTTTTTTTTTTGCATCATGCATAGCTTACCAGCTCAGTCTTGAGTTTCTCCAAACAGAGTTCCATTTCCTTCTTTTCCAGCAGCAAAACATCTGCATCAAAAGTGGGGTAAAAAACAGAAGCAATTTGCCACTTTTCCCCCCTTTCTTGCATGCACACAAAAACACTTTTATTCGAAGTAAGACATCCATAGGAAGATTGTTTTTATTGCTGAAAAGTCTGAATCAAAATTTTTAAAATATGTATGTCTACATGCTTTTGATATAAATGACTACATAGTAAAGTGCTTTTGCACTTCCATACTCTTGAACCGAAATAGTTGGAAAAATTCTTTTTGTGATGTTGGGAGAATCATTTTAACATTTTAAAAAATATTTTAAATACTGCAGGAATGGTAAAAGCAGAATTCTTACCCCGTGAACCTTTAATACTCTCTGCAAAGGACATACTCTCTGCCAGCTGTGCCCTAGCTTCTCTAAGCCTGAAAAGACAAATATGTCAGTATGCTTGCTTCCTAAACTGCTGAGAAGAAGGCAGGACAGTAAAGTCTTATAAAACATCAAATGTAACCAGTCAGTCATTTTTCAAACAATTAGCAGAATCTGGCAAGCACGTTTAATGACCTCTGTAATATATTACTGTAACACCTGAGCAGCACTGCAGAAGCAAGAGTACTTGGTCCTTGCAGTTAAAATTTATTGGGATGAAGGAGAGAGACACCTTCTTTCATCCATTATCCCTTAGTTATAGTTATCTTTGATCTTGTCATTCACCTCTTCTGCTCCTCTACCAGCTCATACTTCAGTAGTTCAATCTCCTTCTGCATTGAGTCCTGGCGCTGATTGAAGATGGCCACAGAGTTATTGAGAGCTTCCTGCACTGAGTCTTCCTGCCTCTTGGACTGCCCTAATTTTTCCCTTTCTTCATCTAACTCAGATGCCAGTCTGTCTCGTTCAGCCTAAATACAAAGCCACTGAAACAATTTTATTTGTTTTTCTTTTCTTATGTACTTATTCTGAATAAGTGCTTTAGAAATGCATGCCTAATGAAGGAATGATGATAAAGATGGCAGAAGTGTCTGTGTCTGTTTTAGAAAATGAGATGGAAGCACAGAAGGTGCACACATATATAGATACACACATGCAGATGTGTAAATAGTCTCCAACATAACTTTTATGTTTAAAAGTCTATCTGGTTCTAATACGGTTTTTTGAGAAGGCAGATATCAAACACCTCACTGCTTGCGATCTGAATATTCCTACACATTAAAAGTCATTGGTAGGGAGGAAAGTAAGGTGTACATGAAGCAAAACCTAAGACGGCATATGGCATACAACAGAAAAACAGCCGTTTGGATATTTCTACTTTTCTTGGATGTATGGGATTGAAAACTAACCTGAATGCTTTGTAATTCAGCAGTAAGCTGCTCCAATTTTTCTTGTTTGGATGATATGTCTTGGGACAGCTGGCATACTTGCTGTTGTGTTTCCTCTGTCAGAAAGTGACGGCTATCATTACAAGCTAGATGTGTGTGTATGAAATCCATTTTAGTTCAACAGAAATATCATTTGTCCATTTTATCACTTCCCAAAATATATGTGCAGATTTTTTTCGGTCAGAGTGCGTGTTAAAATTATGTAGCTGTATAATTATTTGACTCAATATACGGTGTTTATATAGAGATACATTGCATGTTTGTGATAGAAGCAGAAACATAAATTATGATAAGAATTTAGGTCAGCTATGACTAAACATTCCATCAATGTAAATGCTATGAAATCTCAATAGAGGAAAGTATCCATGGCTTTGAAAGGAGACAGTTTTTTTTCTGTGAGAGCACTTTAGGACAATGCTTGATTTCTTTTCAATGAAAAAACATTTTATTGCAGCAATGAATTCCTTATAAAGCAAATTTCCTTTGTTGTCTAAGGATGAGGACAAACTGAAATGAAGTGATAGGCAAGAGTATTATATATGTATTATTTTCTCTTATGTACTTGTTAAAAGAAAATACTTGGTAAGATCATACCCAATAGCTTTTTAGTTGCTTCTGTCATGTCAGTCTTCTCCTGTAATGCAATCCTTGTTTCTTCAAGAACTAAGGATTTCTCTTGTATTTCATTCTTCAATGAATGAACCTAAATACAAACAATTCTATCAATCTTGGTTCAGGTACACTTTGGATTAGTTGCTACCAACAAAACTAAACAAAATTCACCGCTGAGAAACTGAGACTGCTCCAGAAACAAAATCTTATACAGCTTTTTAAGACTTGATAAATAATTCTGACAAAACATTTTCCATGAACAGTAAAACTCACTTCAGACAATGTCTGTGAAAGTTTGCAGTTCATTTTTTCCTCCAAAGTATCTCTCTGTACTCGTTCTTCTTGAACTAACGCACAAAAAAATGCAATGCACCAAAAATCATTATATCATTACCGCATCCCATACCTCCTTCCCTGTATTTGATAGATGATCTTGTTCCTTCTGATGAACAAACCATATCATTATCTAATACCAAAAGCTTTAATATCATGTGATGTGTTACAGTAAATATTAAGAAGCATACATTATCCAACACACAATTTCTGAGGTGACTACATGTCAGTGGCTGAACAACTCATACACTGCTTGAACTACTTTGTCTTCTTTGCTACAGACATTTACCGATTCACTTAAATCACATTATGTATTGACTAAAGAATTTTAAATTTTAACTCCAACGTCAATTTGTAAGATAGTAGGTCTCCATTAATGTATTTTCCTTAGGCGTTCAAAGGCCAAATATTCACTTTTTGGTCTAAAAGCACGTTTTTTTCATCGAAGTCACATCCTTCCTCTGGCATGGCCATCACCTAAAACAGTATGCATAGCAATGATTAGTAATCACAAAGTACAATTAGCAGTACCTTGCCTGAGGAGCTGCTCTCTTCCTTCATTTGCATCTAACTCCAATTTTTTGAATTTTTCACACATTTCCTGCACAGACAGTAAAGAGTTATTTAATTCATTTATATGTTCCTGATTTGCACCAAATTAGCTATTCTTTATGTAGCAGCTTTAGGTTTCGTTTGCACACAAATCTACTGAGCACAAAAGTCAGTAAAAGTTTAAGATAGAATGCTTAAAATATGTAGTTACCTCAAACTGACATGCATGCTCTTTTGCAAAATACTTAAGTTCAGTTCGCTCAGCTTCACCTGTAACAAGAACATATGCAGAACATATATATTCAAGAATCCTCTACCTTTTTTTCTCACTCAGAGTACCAAAGTTGATGTGCATGCGTTTATGTGTGCATGTGCACGTTGTGAGTGTGCAAATGAAAAAAGTATTTTGCAATTTTAATGCCCATTCTCTTCTTGAGTTGAACACGCATTGTCATAAAAAAAAAAAAAAAAAAAAAAAAAAAGCAAAAACATGCATTTACTTGGTGGATGAGCAACAAACTCCAAACTGTACAGAGTTAAGAGAGCAGAAGACAGTGACTTTAGGGTTTATAATAAAGCATTTCTTTTGGTATTCTTGTCATTTGCTGTGAGCTTTTATAAGAACATTTTATTACGTAATTTAAATGACACTATTTAAACTAAAACTTTATTTGTAACTATTTCATTTAGCTTTAGAGTTATAAAATTACATTGCTTAATATAGCAGTTACTCACACTTTGAAAGTTTCTCTTCCAATTTTTCCTCTTGATGTTTCAGAAGGTTTATCAGCTCATGTGTATATTGAATCCTATTAGGTAAAACCATCCAAAGAACAAAACATCTAGCGTTTAGAATAGAGTTACCATTTATGGAAGTACGATGACACTAGTTGAATTTTACAAAAAATTGCAATCTTTTATGACCGCTTGAATTTCTTATTTATGTTCCTCAAAATAGCAAGAGAAAGCACTTTAACATTTGTAATAGCAATATCCTAAACATCTGTATGAAGTTAAAAACAAATGCTTCCATCTGCTGTTTGCATAATAAGAACAAAAGACGTGCTCACCTTTGAAACACTTCCTCCTTGCTCACCATCTCATCTTGAAGCTTTGTGCTTAGGTTCTCATTTTCCAACTTATGGAATTGTAATGAAGGGAAAAAAGCTAACTTTATCATGAAGAAAAATTCAAGACGTAGAAAAAAAAATGCAGTAAAAGTAAAACCAGAGTTCTTGAAAAATGCTAAAGCTTTTGCTTTCACATGTGAATGCTTAATAAAATTTCCCTTTAAAAGCAAAATAAAGATCCTGAAGACAATAATATTCTGTTACACTCACTTTCACCAGTATTGTTTGTGAACATCCTGTTTGTATCAAATGTCCTATAAATATATTTTCTTGTTGCATGAAACTCACAGATAGGAAGGATTTTTGGTATGTGAAACATTTTTATCAGATAATTTAAGAGAAATGTTAACATAATTCTGATAAATAAAATTTTACCTGTAACTCCAAGATGGACTTTCTGAGGACTCAATAGTCAAGGTTGCCTCATTCAGTTTTTTATCCTGAAGGAACAAACTAATACTGAAATATACAAGGCAGGAAAAAAAAACCCCTAGGAATATGATAGTGATAGACTTAGACTGCTTAGTGATGGTGTTAAATTTCAATGTAGCACCAGCATTTATTGATTTGACTGAACGCTTATAACACTAATGTCAGTTTTATTATGAAAAAATTTGTGGAACAAACCATTGTTGTAAAATAGTTTTAAAAAATTGAAGGACTTATCTTTTCTCTTCAAAATAATTCTCAACCTGCTAATTTATACATTAGTTCTGATAGAAATTGTATGTTATATTATTCTGCTAATAGTGAAGAAACAACAAAAACATGAAGAGAATCTCCCCACTCTGTTATAAATTCTTTGTGCTTTAGGAAAGAGTGCATGTTACATGGCCAGTGAACATTTTTGTTTTTTTTTATGTCTGCTTAAATTATTCAGAATGCAAGTAAAATACTGCATATCACTAGGTAAACTCTTTATATCTGACTATAGCCAGACAGCAGCAGGTGGAACACATTCAACATCATGTTAGATCAAGCATTATCTAGGACTAAGAATGCTGGCAGTGAAGACAGCAGTCTGCCAACGGGTACAGATAATATTGTAATTATCAAAACTGGTTATACAGACTATTAAAAAGTTTATTTCCTTGCTTGGTTTCAAAAGAAAATCTAGGATGATACCTTTTGTTTCATGTCCATCTCTGTCTGTGTCTTCCATTTGCGAATCTTATCAGCCTCTTGGTGTAATTTGGCATGCAACGATGTGAGACGATCTGTCCCCAGTGGCATCTCCTGCTCCTCTGAGTGCTGCTGGCTCATCCTTTGAAATGGTTCTGGTGAACATTTATCATCAGCAAACGTACATCTACATATTTCAACATCGTCGTCATCATCACAGCTTATAAGAGCCTAAGTACATTTGTTTCTTTTGTAAAAAACTAATTTTAAAACTTCTAGTACATTTTATTTTTCTTATTTTTTTTTACACAAATGCAGCTCCAGATCAAGAGATTTGAAATGAAAGATGATGAGAATAATGATAGTACTCTAGATTAATTGTCTCTACAAATTAACGTAAATCAACATGTTATAGTTGGATAACTATTCCTTACTCATGCAATTATTAATCAATTGCAAGTTGCATTTCAAAAACTCACCACTGCCCCTTAATCTGGACAAGCAGTTGTTCTAGATGATCAAAATAAAAGAAGTATTTTGGTTATATACTTTCAGAATAGCTATTTTTGTATATTGTTATTGTTTATTATTATTTTGGCTCAAACGATCTTGTAAGTGGCATTAGCATTTGTTTGCTTGAGTGTAGAAAAGCCAACTTTGCTGATAACTCATATCTATAACCGAACAACGTGCTTACTGTGGTGAGCTATTATTAGTAATACGGGAGCAATAATGTAACTTGCTTTTCACTTCAGTGCTATTATTTGTTCAGAACATCTCATAGAACAGTGCATTTAGATCCACCTTTTTTTTATCGGACTGAATGCATCATCTAACGTTTTTCTGTTAGTTTAACATAAATTAAAATTAAACTCGCGTGTCTGCCCATACTGCAAATATCTAGTTTATTGTATTTCCAAGGATGCCAACAAACTCCATGTTTATAACACTTATTAACTAACATTTATCAAATGATACAGGTAGTGTCTTATTTGAACAAGTAAAAAACTTACATCAGTTACTTGGTTTGAACGATCGTTAATCGTTACAGGTTTGAAAAGCTGCAACTTTTGATGCTGCCTCTGCATTGTCAGAGCCCCAACCGTTAAAAGGATTTAGTCATAATCTGCAAGTAAATATTGTTAGCATCATCCGATATTGTCTTTTTTTTACATTCGTACATAGCAAAAGTGTTTAAAGGTACCTTGTATCTTTTGAGTGAAAGCATGTCTTTTCACAATAAAAATGTGATAATTTACCTTGGAAAGCCATTCAGCAAAGATCTACTTAGATCTGAATGAATGCAACAAGTTTTGAAAGTCGTGATTGTTGATGAGGAACAATCATTAAAGTATTAATTAAGATAATTTTTGGATAAGTCCATCTTGAAACATTAAGGTGTTAAAACATACTTTGCGAATCCAGAACGCCTGCAATTTGATGTCGTCTGCTCGTTCGCTTTTCGGCGTTTTAAATTGAGCCGCGGAAATAACTTTTACTTCTCTCCCTTGAGCATGATCGCCTTATACCCGCTCACGCACCCTTTTATGGATTAATCTGAATTTTTTGGCGTCGGGTATTGAAAGTTGTTTGTGAGGATACGCTAAATAAAAGTAGTTATTGCTGGCAATAAAATATGTAAACAATGCAAAGTATGAGAACACTCTCCCTGCTATCACGCACACGAGATCGAGCGTCCATTGAATGTGACAGCTCTAAAGAGAATTGTGTAGCTACGCCGTGATAGTTACATGTACAGTGATACCTCGGTTCTCGAACATAATTCGTTCCGGGAGGACGGTCGAGAACCAAGTTGTTCGAGAACCGAAGCAATGAAACCCATAGGAAATAATGGAAATTGGATTAATTCGTTCCAAGCCCCAGAAAATGCCTATTTACTGGCCTAATTTGTATATAATATGTAGAAAAACATTAGTCTCAGCAAGAAATAAGAAATAAAAGTGTATTTATTAAAAAAATAAATAAAATAAAATGTACTGTACAGTACAGTACAGTAAATTGTGTTTCATTTACTGTACCTGTACGAAAATAAGGAGCAGTTTCTCCATTTCCTCCATTATCTGAGGCCTTTGCTTAGTTATCAGTGTTACACCTTTGGCAACATTGGCAGCCTTTATAACAGCTTTATTCTTAAGGAAAGTAGAGATGGTTGATTTTGGCATGCCATACTCAGCAGACAGATCCGAAACACGTGTGCCCTGTTCATATTTGGCAATAATTTCTTTCTTCAGCTCAATAGTTGTTCTCACAGCTTTCTGCTTACCTTTGTCTGCATTACCACTTCTGGCTTTCTTTGGACCCATGTCTAAGGGTTAAATTCAGTGTACAGTACAGTAATTTGCAATACAGTACAGTACACACAAAGCGTGACTCTCTCCACAAAAACGTGACTCTCTCTCTGCACTCACACTGATGACGCAAGCAAGGCGCGCTGGGCCGAATGAACGCCATTCGGCTCAACTCGGCTCATCTCGGACGTTCGGATGTTCGAGTTCCAAATATTTGTTCGGATTCCAAGACAAAATTTTCTCGAATTTCCTGGTCGAATACCGATTTGGTCGAAAGTCAAGGCGTTCGAGAACCGAGGTATCACTGTATTTGCGAATTTCCCTCTTGGCGTCACAGACTCACAGGCTTTTATGTATGAGTCTGTGCGCACGTGTGTGTGTGTATGTTACTCTGAGCTACTCTGCGAAAAAATCAAAGGAGATGAACTTACAGAATGTATTGATGTGAAATTCAAGAGATAATGATGGGTCAATGATTGTGGTGATGAGTGTTATCCCATGAGGGCACATCCGGGGTTTTATGTAGTCAGTTCCCTTTTGCGTTTTGAGCTGGTCGGTAGCGCCATTTTGTTCATGTTTAATAAATACTGTTTCATCAAACTACAACAGTGTCTAGTGTTGGTCGGCTGTAGGGACTCAGCACGATACAATAATAACATCAAGATTCCTGACTGACTGAGAGAGATGTTAACCCCAAGGGACAGTAAAGGTAGAAGAGGATGGCATACCTTTCAGCTTATTTTCAGAGGCTGTTAGAAAGACCACAGTTTTGTTGTCAATTATTTTTAATTTGTTGAACATTAATTTTAGGCTTTTACAGTCTACTTGTGCTGCATGGTGCTAGAACTGAGAAGCAAGGCCAGCCGCTAGCAGTTGTGTATCATCACGTGATACTGCAGGCCCAAGTGGCGGATGGTGGAACCAAGTGGCTGGATGTACATAGTGAATGAGACCCAAGAACAGAGCCTTGAGGTACCCTGTACTTCAAAGAAGCATGCGAATATGTGGTGCCTACAACTACCACAGACTGGGTGCGATCAGTCAGCTAAAACCGTAACCAGTTCAAAAAAGTGTCAGAGAGATCGCAAGTAATCTGAAGGACCTGACCTAAAAAAGGAAAAGCATAACATGCGCATTATTGTACACATAGCTAAACTACATGTTTACAGCGCCATGTCAGAAAAATGTGCCCGAGTGTGTCTTGTGTATCCAAGAATACGACTAGCTGTAAACGTGGATCTGTTTACAAAAATCAAGAACATCGAAAGAATGTGTGTGTGCTTTTATATGGCTAGAGAGTTGTTTTTTCCTACAGCTCATTTCCAGAAAAATATACGTAGTTAAAAAATCTTAGTTTGTTTTAAGAGTCACTTTGTATTTGCCTATCGTACAAAGAGTTGATTATTGACTTCAGTTTTTTAAAAAGGAGACCTCCAACACCAGAAAAGGATTTAATTACAATTTCTTTTTTCTCTTTTTTCCTCTTCTGCATCTTATAACGACGATGATATTGAAGAAGAAGATGAGGATGATGATGAAGATACTGAAGATGATCATAATCATCATAATGTTTAGTAGATACATAACCTCAGATCCGATCACTGGAAAGTTCTTAAATCTTAAAATAAGCACACGTGTTAGTAAGATACAAAGAAACTGGCAACATCTTTACCATTCCTTTTGTCCTTTATTACAGTGTGCAGCAACAGAATGTACAGAACACTCAAAGGTTTTAATGCATTGCACACAAAGACTCACAAAGACGCCTAACTAAGCGCGGTACATGTAATAAATATGAAAGTTGCATGAAAACGTACACAGTTGAGTCAATGCTGTTATATTTCACAAAAAACCATAAGTATATTCAACAGAAAAAAGAATCAACAAGTGTTGTCGGAGTTTATGCCAAAGCCCGTAGAAGCAGGTACACTATTAAAGGTGTACACATGGGAACAGGCACTGATCTAATGAAACAAAGAAGCCCAAAATGTGCACTAAACATTGGTTATCGTACACAAACATACGAGAAATAGCACCCGCGATAGATATGTTCATTATCACAACTTTGGATAGGAAAAGAGTGGCACAATGCATTTCATTACCACATGCAAGAAACTTTTCATTGACATCTTATTTCTTTCTTGCATGTTGCAGTTTGGCTGAATGTGAAGGCGTTGGCACACGCTCAGCAAGTAGATAGTGGTTGCATGAGAGTGCATGGGGTCAATGCTGGGACATGCATAATCTAGCAGAAAGCTTGTTTATGCATGTAAGTATGCTCTTTGTTCTTCGGGAAACACAGTAGGTCACACACCTAAAGCATGTGATAGACTTTGAGGTAAAGGCATTTTTTTTCTGCATCCACTTTTTGTCACCTGCAGTCTGAGAGTCAGCAAGGGGGTCTCATGTTAATTTGAACTTAAAATGCAAAAAACATGAACGTCTAGATATTTTATTGTCCAGAGAAACACCATGTCAAAATATATAAACAATAATTTAATTATTTAGACATAAAGCTATTCATCAGAAGGGGATATTGGAGAAAAATCTCTCTCACACACATATTCTTGTGTTCTATTTTCAGTTTTATCATCATGCATGCATTTAAACAATTTAGTCCACCTATTCGGCAAGGGAGGAGGGGAGGGAGAGATTCTTATAAGATATTTTACAAGATATATATATATAGGGGTACGTTTCAAACGTGCTTAACTTTAACGCTTTTAACCGGTAGCAGAAGCGCTAGAAAGAAAATCCAGCGAAAAATATAACAAGCACAGTACACAACACGTGTTTTATTAATTACAAATAAAAAGAGCAAAATAAAATGCAGACAGGATAAATAATTAATATCACGAAACATTTTCTTTGCCAAAATATCTGCACGTCTGTAGCCGGTTCCAGACAAGCCTAAAGAGGTCATCCTACTCTTGCCATCGATCGTCCTTTAGAGGCAGCAGACGCAGGGATTTTTTTTTTTTCATTGGGAATATGGTGGAAAGTTCCAGCAGTCATCGTTCTGAACTCCTTTGGAGAAGATGCCGATCCACAAAATCACACAGACGTCATCACACACACAAAGTAATGCATTGTGTTTTTGTCAGATTATAGCTTGCAGTTCTTGTAAGGCAGACGTGAAAATAAGTTATAATTTAAAAACCCATTTATTCACAAAAATGATACGCCTAGGCTGATACACTATCCTTACACCGCACCAACGGTTTGTTTGGTTGGTTAATTACTCATCCACAGTACTTTGATAAAATCTTAGCCGTTTTCATTCATATCGATTGGATTACTCACAAGTATTTTGAAAGCCAGAAAAAAAACCCTTTACAATATATTCAGCACTCGATTCCAGACAATCCTATTACAGAAAGAAACTGTCGAAAAAATTACAGCCAACTGTAAAAGAACTTCTAAAATCTAAGCTTCTGAAGTTTTTCATACTGACATTTATTATAGTTTATTACAAGACTGCGAATCTGAGTTTGTCAGCGAGCAAGTTGCGAGAGAGTCTGATGGTCGTCCTTTCTCCACAACCGCTTACCAAGGAGTTTTACTCTTCATCACCATATCCCTACTTAGAAAATCCAAAGCAAACGAGCAAGCGAACAAACAAAACTGCCACAAATCAGGTTGATTAATCAGCTAAATATGCACATAATTCATATTAGTCATGCTTAGTTTCTACAGCTGGTCAACGTTTCCAAAGAGCTACAACAAGAAGGGGTTTTAACACTCGACGAGAGAGCTCTATGACGACACCTCACACAGGGCGAGGGCCAATCGATCCTAGCCTTCCTGAACGGCTTGATTGCTGGCTTGATTGCTGGATTCATTACCGAGCAGAAGAAACTGTTGCTCTGTCTAATGCTAGTATTATTATATATAAATTGCATCATGGCTCGAGTCGGAAGCACTGGCAAACCCATTCGCAATTTTTGAAGACGTGGTATTCAGAACCCATGCTTTGACATAATGTATTATTGTCGACACGATGTAGGTAGGCGATCCATTTGTTCTGCCACCAGTATATTTTTATTTTCCCAATGACTTCCACTTTGTTTTCTTTGCTGAGTGCGCATTGGCCTCGTTTATATCGCGTATCGATCTGAACTCGTGGTACTCAGCTGACTGATAAGGAGCAACACATTGTTTAGACGTTTATCACGCTATAAACAGCAGAACAGCTGGTACAAAGAACTCATTTGGATGTTAACCGTCGTACTGGACAGCAAATCTATTTTAAATTTCCAAACACTAAGTTTCACTGAAGTTAAAGAGCGATCAATCGCTAACAGCACACAGATTGTATACACACTGATAAGACGGAGTGAAAGCAGTCATTCACAGCCAAAAGAAAGAAACCAGATCGAGCTGCGAAGATTATTATGCACAAATGAACATATTTTTCGGGCTAGGTCACATCGATCCGTTGAAATATACAAAAGCTCTAATGAGCAAAAACATAGTCACACAGAAATTATGTAGTGACTGACAGAGTGGAAAGGGGAAACCTCTGAAAGACTAAAAATCGCATCAAGATCACTGTGCCCTTGGCACGGTGGCAGTCCAATTGCCTCCACACACACATACAGTATACTGTCTTCTTGTCTTAGGTATAGGTGCTAACGAATTAACACAGTTTCATTAAAAAATGTCATGGACTGAATTTAGTGGACACGACACCCTTGGCAAGAACATCTCCACCCTTTTTCTTCCTCACTCCCACTCCACTCTCTCTTTTTCATTCACTCTTTTTCACTCTGCGCAGTGAATGTGTGTGCTTAACATATTCAGCACTAAAGAAGACCATTGTTACATTGTTACCAGTATAAAGGCCTGTGGAAGGGATATGGGCAAGGTATCGTGAGAACTAGCACAAGCAAGAGCCATGCTACTCTGTTTATTTCAGCCAGTAGCCAGGGAACTTTAGAGAACGTCCACCCACGGAGGACAACCTAACACTCAACAAACATAGGCGTGTCACCGGAAAATGAAATACATATATTATCAGGTCAGTTTCTTTACTCCTAAAATTAAATAAGATGTCTGACTCTTTTTTAAATCGTCAGGACAATTCTTCAGTAGAGAGGTAAGACTGCAGGGCTCTGTGGTCAATAATAATAAAAAAAATAAGAAGTAAATATTGCTGGAGTTATCTTTAGTTTTAGACCATAAAGAAAAAAAAAATCATGGCGTATTGAATAATAAACTCTTCAGTTGGTTTCAAAGTGCAAAAAATGTAATTGTGAAGCCAATCAAGAGAGATTTTATCTACTGCTTCATGAAGTAAAATAGTTACAGAGGCGGATACATATAGTCAGTGCTCAAGGATAGACTTTTTAAAAACAGTAAGTGTAATAGTACATGCAGTCTGATCACAGAATCTGTCATGGCCGTGCAAATACAAACGTTACGCAACGTTGTGGTCTGTGAATAAATTTGTTACAAAGTCTGTTAGTGACAAACTGTGCCTTAACCGTCATTAACATATAGAAAAGTGACAAACTAAAGAACTTTTTAGCAACGACCTTCAGCAGGCTTACCCACCTACCCGCTAGCTCTTAAGCATTTCTTGCTTTTGATGTATATTTTAATACATTCCGAACAGTTGAGCTCTTACCATTGGTTTTACTAAAATTGAAGTTCCTACCTTCAATTTTCAGACTTTTGCATGATCTGAGACCTGACAGAATTCAACTAAAGAGCACATTTAAAGGTCGGGATCTTTTAGGGAAGTACACATTATTAGTACACATTAATTTGTGTGGGCGTCTCATTCCAAATGTGAAAGGGAAAGTGAAAGTATCTCTTATATACATTTTCCTATTTGCGAAAACAGTGCCGCTTTATTTAATATTTCGTGCAACTCAATATTTCTGATTTCATTTACAGGCAAAAAACTCAATTATGCACCTTTAGCCCAGTTTAATGTCAGCAAATATCTAAAACATATTATGCTAATCAAGAAAATCGAGAACGTGTAGTTCCATAAATAGATTTTTTAATACTAATCCAATATTGAAGAGGTAGAAGCGCCCCTATTTTTGCAGGCAAACAAATGTAAATCCCTTTTGCATTGTACAACTGTATTTTAATGTTTTCTGTAATTACGGGACAACATACCTCTCTAACAAACGACAAAATAACTGTAAAAAAAATTAACAACAGAGAGGAAAAAATTATCAATTTTAAGTAGTGTATCTCACATTACTTCAACATAATCACATTTAGTGTAAAAATATTAAGACGAAAGTCTTAGTGTTTTAAACTTAGTGCTTTGAGCTATGTATGCATCAAATCAACATCGTTGAAACTTGGTGTTATTATTACTAGACACCTGTTCAGCGGGACAAGAACGGTACAGTTCTTGATCTCTGTAATGGAGACAGCGACAACTAAAGCTAATAAACATCTCGACAGGTACCCCGATCATTTGTCTGGCTCGCTCACACCCAGAGTGCTATTAACCCAACACTCTACAAGCACAATGTCCTCGCCTTCCATCCCCACCCCCACCCCAACACGCTTCATTCATTCTCGCCTACTCATACACAGTATTGTGTGGATGTTGAAACTGGAGGTCATCCAGCTGCATACATAGACTAGCATACATTCAAGCAGAGTATGGAAAATACAGTTAGGTCTTTGCATTAACATTTTGTCATGTGATTTACACAAAGATTTTTGTACATAAAAGAACCGACTCCACTAAGTCTATCACAGTCTTACTACATTCATTAAAATATACAATTATCAGTTTAAATGTTGAAAAAAGGTACTTTAACAATATAAAAATGGTTTTACCATCCTTTTGTACCCATCATTTAGAAAGAAGCAAATACAAATATTGGTTTAAGTGTTGTTTCCAGAGAAACAGCACTCGAGATGCAATATCACCTTATTAAAACTTTTAAAAAGCATTCTCTAGATAAACTCAAATGCAATAAAAAGTGAGACGGAAACCTGTTTTTTATAATGCTGACGACAGAGGTAAGAAAGGACTGTTGAAGACTGTTCCACAAGGACAAACACTCGCAAGGAAAAGGCTGAAGCCTCAGATCTCTTCGGATGTAAACAAGAACCATCATGTATCCTCCGTAACGCCTGATAGTTACCTCTTAGAAAAGGATTGGTACTTCTGCGAGTTTAATTAGAAGAGCTTGGAAAAATCTGTCATAGGTATATCATTCTAGACAAGAACAGACGGATTGTTTAGCAAGAGCTGTCCCTCTATGTGTATGTGTGAGAGGAAGTGTGTGAGTTCTACTTTTGCGTTTATATATTCAAAAAAGATAGGCAAGAATCTTGAACTTGTAGTTAGTTGTACAGCCACAACTAGTCATGAACACTTTCCGATATTTATTTACTTCTGCGTGTACTCAGGCATAGTTTAGAAAATCGTGCAGGTTCCCAAGCATATGCCTGATGCATCATAAAGGTACTTGCACAAATTGCATAAAAAGTTTAGTTCGAGTGAATCTTGTAATAAAGTTTCTTTAGTGTTTTTTAAGGCTACAAAGGTGGAAACACAGCTTGCAGCTGGTCTAATAAATACATCGCATAATGCTAAGGCTTACCGAGGTGTTTAAGAACTATTTTGTGAGACATTGAGTTTTGAGGACTTTATTATTTTATATATTATTTTTTTACGATAAGTTGTAAAGTGCTAAAATCACAGTCAAGTCTGGAAGTCGCTGAAGATAGCTTTGAAATTCACTTGCAGATTTAAAATAAAGACATTACCAAAATAGCTATAACTGTGTTCCTTCGCATGTTAGACCGGGGGAAAAACAATTGAATCTTACAACAAAAATAATGATAAAAATATTCTCTAAAATATAATCAGCCGACACAGATTCCTCTGATTAACCTGCATCCACCTCTGCCTTGTCACAAAAAAATATTATTATATACCATTACTTGGGAAAGACTTTCAAATAAAAGGCCACGTGTCGGGCAAGATCCTGAGTCAAGCCTTGGCACTCGGTCAGTTATAAAAAACACCGGAAGTCACGTCTGGCTCGATTTTTGGATAAGAGAGAGTTCAGATAGTTCCCAAGTACTGCCAGTTAGTGTGTTTGTATGTGTGTGTGTGTGTGTGTGTGGGGTGCACACGTGTGTGTGTGTGGAAAAAGAGAGACGATGGAATGATTACGACTAAAGAGAACGAGATGACATTTGATTTTCTTGTGTTATATTGTGTTTCTGCTAACATTTATCACAGAAGAAGACGAAGAGGGAATGAGAGGGAGAAAAAGGGAGCGAAGGATCTCTGTCACAATATTTACACGCCTACATATTTATATCCGCGCCATAGTGGAACTTATTGATCTTCATCGATCAACAGGCAGATAAGCTGCAGCGATGTTCTGTTAGGAAAGACTTGCTCAACCCCTTGAAAACCTCTGAAGGCACAACGATTTCAAAGCTGATATAAGCTTCTGCTGGTCTTCTTAAGATTTCGGACAAAGACAAAACCAATGCAATTTTGACATAACATAAGAAAGCAAAAATGGACTTATCAACAAATGACCACTAAAAAAATAGAAATCCGATGCTGATGACAATAGCTGGCTGGAAGTCATATAAACACAGACCATGATTATAGCTTAGGTTGAAGACTTTTGGATTCCTCGTCATTTTTAGATACAAAAAATAATAATTGGAACAGTCAACACGACACACACACACATATACAAGTCTATAATGTATCAGTAACTGGTTTCTAGCAAGAAGTACAATATGAATGCACTGCCGCTATTTTAAAATATGTTTCAAGATTCAAGAGAATGTGTCTAATGCGTACAAGCTGTATAGTTTGAAGTCTTCTTGCATGGCATTCTGTTTCAATGTAAACAATGTAACATGCTTTAAAATATGTCTCACTTATCCCTGTCTAAGCTATGAAACCCACTGCAGACACAATCTGGATCTTTCCGTCGTCAATGAGCCACAAACATCGAACCCTTTTTACTAATACTACATACCACCTACCGTCCCCCCTCAAAAAAAAAAACAAATTCAACTCTGACAGGCTGGAGGACTGGGAAGGGAGCCGATTGCTACATCATTACACTTTTGAATGAAGCTTGTGGGTACATATTTCATCTCAGGAAAGCACACTCAGCAAAACATGGTATCTGTTTAAAGTGTTGGCTTTAGAGCAATGATCATCTCCGAACATTCTGGTTGTCTAACCCTTTCTCTTCCCCTTCACTATTTCACCCCAAATTAAATCACCTTGAGGTGTAGGCAGTGTACTCTTCATTCTAACCAACCAGCCACCTACAAAAACCATTTAAGACAAGGGATTAGGAATTACATAATATTAAGTGAAAATAAGGCCCTCACTAAATAGCAGGTCACAACATGTGTCAACGAACTGTGTAATTAGAAGTGAAATTAGAGCAGGAGACTTGCTACACTTTGGCAACCATCCCATCGTCAGTAATTAGCAGCTCAACACAGTTGCCTCCCCTAGAAGGGGGTATCGACGCATACACCAACACGGAGTTCGCACTTGAGACAGGAATAACACATCATATCTCCTATCCACTCACTACCTTCACCGTCTTTTCAAAGCACACTTGAGGTTGAAGAAAGGTAGGGAGATAAAATTATATATGCAAGTTACATTTTATGTACATAAGATTGCTCTAGGGCACGGCTAATATTTTTACAAGGTCACGTGGCTACCACTGATAGCAAAGTTCGACAAAAAGTAATAAATAATCTGTACAAACGTGCCCACTAGCCGCAAAAGCACTGTAAATGACCATCCAGAATTTTACATTATTAGCTTCCAGCCGTTCATGTTACGGTTATCGCAACGATGGCACTGGAAAAAGTCAACCTTTCTTTCCTGAGACAATCGGAACACAGACGGCCATCCCAATGTAAGAGCATATCCTTACTACAGTAGTTCTTTAGGAAGGATTCACTTTCAGAACCTGGATTTGTACGTGTATCTCTTTCTCAGGAAACTGGAGTTTGTGGCAGACGATGAATTCCCTTCTGACCAGGAAGCAAGTTAACCGGTTCTCTGACCAGGAAAGAAAACGCAAGACCACCACGTAAGTGTACACAAACACAGCTAACTCCCACACCAGTATATCCTCTGCTGAGCTCTCGACACCCCAGGTTCTCGCCAGACTCCGGAAATTCTCGCCACTTTACACCGCAGTCTCGTCCAGGTCGAAGTCGATCTCGTTATGCTCTTGCACGTGGTACACGCGCCCAGTGTCTCGCACCTGCTTGGTGGCCATGCGCAGCAGGTCCTCCTCCTGGTGCTGGACGCTGGTCTTGATCTGCTCCACCGTATCCGTAAAGCAGAAGTGGTCCGCACGCTCGCGCATGCGCACTTTGTGGTCCACCTCGATGACGTTCTTGCCTCGCAGGACCATCAGGGTGCAGTGCTCTTGGCAATGATCTTCCCCACCTACGTTGACAAGAGTTCATGTTAAACATAAATACTATAACTCGAAAAAAGAAAAAAAGAGAACGCAAAGAATTTTTAAAAATGTTTTCTATGTGTGATATAGATACTTTTTAAAAGTCAGTGGTGTAAAGGACACAAGAATTCAAAATAAGGCACGCATTATCTATAAAATAAACACCGAATAAGTCAATAATGAGTAGTATTTGGATAAAATTCAAATAGTAATTGGATAAAAAAAAATACTATTTTTAAAGGAGTGGTAGGGTTTACTACTCACTTCAGCCAAAACCAGGGACTGGTTCTTGGATGGATCTACTTCCGGGAGATTCTGAAGCTCGGCCGGTAGGATGGCCTTGCTCTCCTGCAACTCCCGATAGGTACAGGGTACGCAGATTGTGGAAGAGTTGACTTTGGAATAGAAGGTGGTGACGACTTTGCCCTGCTGCAATCTGTAGAAGTAGTTGCTCCACGCGTTCGGCCTTTCGTGAACGACGGAAAGCTGATTTTGCTCCTGGGGATAACACATCTCTCATGATCACATTCTGCCACTGCCATTGACACTGACATGTGTGCCGCATTGATTCCCTTAATAGGCCAATGAGTGTATCGATTTAGCTAATCGTAAACGTATTTTACTGGCGTGGCTCGTCATTTAATACAGTTATTTTGCTACTGATCAATAGACTGTGTCGTTCGTTCATTAAATATTGTTTATTATGACCCCTAAAACGGATACAGACTGATATTACGAAGTTAATCATAAAAAAGTCATTTTCACTTTTATTTTATTGGCTATAAGCCCGGGGGGGGGGGGGAATATTTGTGATAGTATATAGATGAGTGCATGATACTAATATCTATATCTACAAAAATTACTTAAACAATTTGCTTAAATTAATAAGTATTACTTTCAGATTTAATATTTTTCAGCTGGTGAAATTGAAATACATTTAAACGACACAAAAATGTACAGGAAGCAGTGCTTTCCGAGAAACAGTTAACAAAGGGTGGGCATGGCGATACCTTGACTTCTTTCCTCCTTCTGTATATGTAATATCATCAATGTTATGGAAGTTAATAACAATATAATATAAACTTCTCTGTACTTGCGGTATGGGATGCTGGCATTTGCAGCAGAAACAGTAGTGAAAAGTGAGAAATGATTAACAACAATTGTAACATTACAGGAACATGTACAAGCGCCAATGTTGAATTCGTTATTATCCTTAAGGGTATGTGATTCAAGCAGCGTACCCTTGTGTGAGGGTGTGTGTTCAGGGATGGGGAAGGGAGAATGGCAAACGAGAGGAAAGGTTAAATGTGAGGTGATGACACTGACACCATATGAGGACACTTGAAAAAAAAAAGTCGTACTATGACCCTCACCTTTTGCTATAGTTGCAAGTCATTTTGTACTCTACTGTTCATCAAATGTATCACTATCACTATAAACTGACGCATGTAGGTAAAAACAACCATTTTATATTTACACCAACAGCAAAAATTTATACAGTTACGGTAACTGTAAATTTTATGTGTAATTTTAGACGATTCCAAAGATGCTTTTACTTCTCTTTGTTTAATTTGCTTCATTTATTCATTCTTTCTGCTTTTTTTGCCCTTTTCTCCTCTTTCTCTCTTCTTCAATTTCGCTCAGCCATATCAATCAGTTCAATCCAACTAAAAGGATTTCTTTAGGCTTTATTTTTTTTCTTTATAGGCTTTTTCTGTAAATCTGTGAATCTGTTTGTTCCTTGATTTCCTCTTATAGTCCTATTGGGAACTTTTTCAAAAAAAAAGAACTCACTGAAAAAAACTGATATTTACGCTTCCAGAACGACTGGAGCATTTATTTTTTTTCTCGCTTACGTTTTACAACAACTCATCAGCTGCAGCAATACAACGACCAGAAATAACTTGAAAATAAACTGCAAAGCAGCTGCAAGGAGTTCCGCAGCTACTGACAAAGGAAGAAATGTGGGTACGCACCTGGATGACGCGCAGGGTCGGGTGGCTCTCGCGGCACATGTGGCACACGGTGTTGGTGTAGGTCATGCCCATGGAGCGCAACCTGCACGCTCTCGTCCTTCAGGCGCCGCAGGTTGTGGGTGATGCCGTTAAACTTTTTGACGATCTCGTCGAAGTTGGTCAGCAGCGACACGGGCCCCTCTTGTTGGCCGTCGCGCGACAGGCCCATGGCGGCCAGCGAGGCTTCCTCCCCGCTGATCTCTTCGCGGCACACCGGGCAGCACGTGCCGAGGGCACTTCCGGTCGACCTCATGAGCCGACGCAAGCAGTTGTGGCACAGCGCGTGGCCGCACGGGAAGGTGTCGGGCGCCTGGTGGAGCTCCATGCTGTGGTCATACTCGTGTTCATGGTCGTGGTGATGGTGTCCGGGGTTGACGTCGTACAGGCGCATGGCGTGCGTGCCGGGGTTGGGACTGGACAGGTCACTGTGGTAGCCGGTGCTGGTGGGACTGGCGGGGGGACTGTGCAAGGGGCTCTGGGCGTACTTGAAGGTGGGGCTGTACATTGGGCTGGAGTACCCTGAGCCATAGCCAGAACAGAAGCTGCTGGGTCGCTGACCGCTGGCGCCATAGCCATTGGTGTAGCCGCTGGAACTGCTCGAGTATCGTTGTGACATTTTAAAGACTCCGCGATTTCCCAGACGATGCGTTTAAACTGGAAGATAGAAAGAGTAGGATGTATTATTATTATTAATTGCATAGCACACAGCTGCCGAGCATAAGAGAAGCTACTGAAACGAAATAAAGGTCCTCGCGTAAATATATTAACAGTCTATACAGGAACTTACGTGTGAACCAATCTGTGGGTAGACGGAGAACAGTGTACTCACAAAATCCGTTAAACACTAAAACAAATGTACTCTCTGGTTATGACTCTTTAAAAAATGGAAAAAATGTTCATCCTGCTTCAAGCCCATCTCTTGTCACCCTTTAAAAGACCCACCCACACCCCATATAACTTAAGCACATAACTACATGAAAAGAGTGAGTTTACAAGGATATTTTTTAAGCGAAGCTACATATAAAAGGTGAAGTTTGTTTGGCAAATATTTCTTATCGCTTTAGCGTGGGCACATAAACTTGGTAGCAAGCGCCATGTCCATTTAAATAAAGCAGGTATGCTCGTACTCCACTTCTCACCGCAGGACCCTGTTTGCCAAGGCAACATCATTCCCGCCTACGAGATATTGCAACATGTGCAGCTGATAACGGGTAGAACTGCGTACGTGTGAGGACTACAAGGACCACTTCACAAAATAATGCTTAAGAGATAAAGTTAAGGTAATAAATTTTGTGTATTGTGATGAATTTTCTCTCCTTTCCCCACCTCTGGATTTCCTCCATTCTTTATCTAATCTTTCTCCCATGGTTATGGGTTTTCAGAATAAAGAGAAAAATAACTGAAATACGAGACAGATATCACATAGTTAAAAGATGAGAGGAAGAAGGCGAGAGAACTCGAACTCTTTATTGACATCTGGGCGTTACTGCCAATACCAGAAGGTGAGCCTCGTTTTCCTACACTCACACATACACATACTCTTATTTACGTGCATGGATAAACATTCATATATATATATACACACTCTTAAGAGGCAGTTTTACATAGGGGTTCTGTGTGACATATGGTTCTTTTCTCAGTAGTTATTGTATCCCAAGAAGGCGAGAGAAAGAAGATATGAGGAAGGAAAAAGATTGTGTGAGAGAGAGATGTCGAACACCCTTTCATAAGGCTTCCATACCGAAATACAATATCAACTCGTTTTCTCGCCAACCTCGCCGCCTTGCGGCAAACTTTATTCCCCCCTCCACATAGCTATCTTTAGTTAAGGATCATAATATCATAATAAAGAGGCTATCATATCCTCTTCACATGTCACCACCCTCGCCTCTTGCTCAAAGTTGGGGTTGAATGGATTGTAGCGAAATAACGAGTTTGGACTAACATCAACATTTTCTTCTCTAAAGAACAGTTTGCTATCGTATTATAGATAACAAGGGTGAATGAAGCAGAATAGAAATTGCTATAATTTCTAGAATGTTAGTCTGATTTATCTGAAAATAATTTCTGTCCGCAGGTTTTTGTCTGTTCCCATCCCTCCCTACAAGGCAAGTCAAGATATCCATCTTCGACTAATCCTTTATCAACTCATTAAATGCAAAAGCTTGGAGATCTTTTGTCATCGAAAGCTCCTTTCTAGAATATTCTGGGAATGGAGCCATCCACTGACAAAGCCCGACCGTTCACACCGTTGTGCACAGGCAAGGTACCAATTAACTCGTCCACCAGTCCTGAGTTGTTGGCCAAACAGTTTCCTGCGTGATTTGCAGCAATCTTCTCGATGGGGATATCATCAGGCTCTTTCCAATTACACTCTATCTATAAAACGAATAAAATGGCTATAGCCAGCAATTTAGTTCAGCTTATGTTTACGTGTGTCCACGCTGCTTTGAAGAGGCTAGTCTTGGTTCGACTGTCATGATGAAATGTGCAAACACTTTGAGGACAGTACTAATGAGCAGCTGATTTTATTCCTGTCAGAAAATGTGTTGTAATATCTTCTTTTGTAATATCTGAACAATGTAAAGCAATATATACATATAAGAAATAGCATGGATAAAGGACCACACATACTCATCCCCTCCCCATTTTCAAAACAACCACATAAATACGTTAACGGAAATCAACCCCTTCTTCATAATCATCATTAACCTTCTTCTTCTTTTCCTGTTCTTCGTCGTCTTCATGTCAGTCGTGTGCGAAAGATAGCAATAATATTCCTTCCCGACGGCACAGTGGTCTGCTGGACAGGATCCAGTTATTGACGGACTTGGTGCTAGACTAATTGAGATTGTTCTCTGATGAGTTCAAGCCTAACAAGATGACTATGATTCTCCTTGCCAGCCAGTGCCCTCCGTGCGCAACAGACTTGCTGCTAAGACCGCAGCACAGCTTTTTGTAAGCACAACCCACGGGTTATTTACACAATACACCGTACAGTGTTTCTATATATGGATCCATATCTAGCCTAAGGTCATGTTTGATGTTGAAGTGGGGTGGGAAGGAAAGAAGAAACTGAAAGAGTGTGGGTGGAGTTATAGAGGTGAGACTTCTGTAACACTTACACCCCGTTAAAATCACGAACCATGACTCAGTGTAAATTCACGGTATTTGAGTTGAAAAACAGATTTAATTGCGCAGCTGCAGTGGTTCTTTTTGCCTTCCTTTTAACCAGTTCCATCGGGTCGCAAAACCATCGATTAGAATCGACAGTGTGTTAGAGGCTGACGCAATGCTAAGGCCACGCCAATAGCTGTGTATACGGCAGTATATCAAAGATTCTCACATAGGTGTTGGTGTTGGTGATTATTTTCCATTTAAAAGTGTGAATATCCAATAATTATTAACGACAAACCTCATGCGATAGACGAGCTGCTTGACAAGTTGAACGAGATCGTGTCGACACGCTTCAGGCCAACATATAAGCGAGCCGGGCGGCTCTGTCAGTCCACACACACCCACATACACACTCCCTCACGACACCTCATGTAAGCTGAAGAGACCTACCTTTAAACCGTGCTATTCCGTGGCCGGGCAAGAAGTCACTCTAACCCGAGTATAACATCGAAGTTACCAGTCGATGGAAAACAGTCAACAACAGCAGCTGCACGATTATCGGAGGAGCGAGACATTCACTGAGGTAGGCTTTGTAGGTAGAATAGTCACCCCACCTCAACAGAGCAACCCAACGCCATCAAGACTTTCTCAGCGGCAACCGTCATCTTCCTGACGACGTTTTCAACCGGCGATCGTACGTAGGTTCTAGAATAAGCTTGTAGGGTCGCCCACGCTGTCCTCGGCGGCCAACCGACTGCTGTGCCGCAAGCAGGACGACGCGCCCCACATCGATCCACAGGCCCTCGCGCGCCGCGCACTTCTGTACAACCCGCGGCGCCACGATATTCACAGATACACAACTTGTGTGTTCGAGACATTTTCCAGGGGGGTTGTGGGAGGGGACAAGGGGAGGAAAAGGAATCCCTCGTCGTTGATTCATTCCTCAGGCCGTGTGAAGGGTCGATCAGGGTTTGGTGACTGAATGCAACACACCCTCATATCTACACCCTCTATCTACAGTGTTGTGTTTGTCGGAACAGCATTGATGAATGAGATACAAAAGTGAGGGAAGCTCGTTATTTATTTTATTTTGGTTTAAAGTCTACATTGTGACGACGTAAACAAAATTGTTGATGTCGATGACGTCGATTTCCGGTCGCACAGCAGCAAAGTTCAGCAATGCAGAGATTTTAAAGACATAAAAAGAAACTGCATTTTCTGTTTGCTCATGACTTTCAGCAGTTTGGACTGTGTTAAGTTGTGATATGATATAAAAGAGATCTTGTTCAATGATAAAAATGATAAGAATATAAGTTCTTAATTAAATAATTGAATCCTCGAGCTCTTCAGCGTGAAGCAGGAGTGCGAATTTCACAATAAAAACCCGTGAAATATTTGCCTGCTATAGGACACTGAAGCCCCAGCCAACAAAGCTACCACACGACCTGAATCCTGGCAAAGGAGAATGGCCTTGCTAGGTAAATATATAGTGCTGAAGTATTTGATGACATACGGGTAATGGACAGGTCATCAGGTCCGCAGGCTCATCTGACAAACGACCCCAACCATCGCCTCCCAACTGCATCCAACACTGGGACCCCAGCAGCTGCCCATCCTGGTATCACTAATGCTAAAAGTATAAGTGAATTTCAAATCGTGTCATCTGAAAAGCTGAAGTTATATGTCAACATTCGATACAGTTACTATGATCCCTATTAGTAGTTGCATTATTTTATTCTCTATCATTTAAAAACTATTGACGGACTAGCTTTCATTGTTGTTTGAAAGTCAGAGGCAACAAAAGGAAATGGACGATGTGGTGTGTGCGAGATTAGAACTGCTTATTTTTCTCGATCAAACTCCATTAAAGGCAAAAGAAAGACTTCAAAGGGATGATTTCTCGCTGATCCAGCTCTGACCCTTTCACCATTGTGACCTTTAATACTCTATTCTGTGACACCACCTCTTGTCTACACGACTACACTAGAATAAAGAAAACTGTTTTAAACATTACACCTTTTCAGTTAACCTACAATGTCAGGCAAACTACTTTCAAACGACTAGCATGAAATAGGTGAGTATACTTTGAGGGCATACATGTATCTGCATATGCATGGGGTGAAGCAAGCAGTCCATGTCTTCTGTGACACGACATTTTGCAGAAATATATTTATCCTTCCGCTCTTTCCGGCAGAAAAGCTGTTGCATAATGCTACTATCTCCTCCTGCATGTCAAAATGTCCGTTGTCACAGTGTCGCACAGCAATTGCTAAGGGTCATGGCTTTTATTTCTGTTCATCGTTTGCCATTCACTAAGCTAATGCCATGGTAACCAATTCCAAGGGCATACTGACGGCACAACATTTAGTCAACAGAATAGAATTGACATGTATCATCAGCGCAGGTCCTGGCTGATTTTTTTTTATAATACAAAAATCTTCAAGCACAAGCATTTATTTATGAATACACACACTTACATATCACTGGCTCAACATCCTTTATTTACCACTGAATCACCGAGACAAACAGGACGCTCATACATTCATCTACCTCACATATTTCCTTCAGAATATTTTCCGTTGCTACTTAAGGTTCTATTGTGTGTGTATGTGATTTTAAGTGTGTATGTGTGACAGATATGTCAGGCAGATAGGTGTTGATAGAAAATAAATACTTACTAGATATCAGTTCTTATCCTCTGAAGATCATAATTAATTACGGATGTAACCAGGAATAAATGTTACTCACCTGTATGGTATGCCTGGATCTTGTCGATGTTGCAGGATATTGTACTCGTATGTAATCTACCCACAGCCATATGGGTTCTTTTCCTCACGAATTTTCAGAAACTACAACACCTATTATTCGTTGATCGACAGAGACAACACCGCCTAACAAATAAAGTACCGTGAGATCGATGGTCGTGTGAGGAAGGGTTCGGACCTCCTACGTTCGTTCGATTCCCCGTGAACTTCGAGGCAGCTATGATTCACTTACTTCATGTATTTTGAATAACCCCCAGACGATGTTTACGACCTCTCTTCCTGTTAACCTTCGTTCTGCGGCCGAGTTAGCACATGGCCAAACTGTTGTGTCCGTGTAAAACCATACATAGCCTCCCAAGCACGGCTCTCACACTGTTCTTTTCAAGTCCTCGACAATAAAATGTGCCCTCGACACTGGTGCGCTGGCGTCCTACTTTTATGCGCCGTGTACTTCACTGTGTCATGTCGCCGATGCGTGCTGTTGGTGAACAGGTTACCTTGATTGAAGGATCGAGCGAGGGCTACAGTCAGCCGGCGTTTATGGGGGTGGCGGCTGTATTTGCTCTGCCAGGCGTGTTTCTACTGTCTCTTTTGCTATCTGTTTTAAAAACCTGGCCAGTAAATCACTGTCATCTACCATTCGGGCGTTTGACGCTCGGGACAGGTGCTGCATGCAGGACCGGAAGCAAAAAAGCAGACGACAGAGTCGTGACCCCTCAGAAGGCCAAACAGCCAATCATTTCTCGCGTATTGTAATATCCTTGCCTTGCACTTGAACCACGCCCATTCACCCTTGTGTCTTGGTGATCGCGGATAGTCAATCCTCAGATCTGAATCACGAAAACAAGTTCTGTGGTTACCGACAGCTTCCTTTTTTGGTAATGACTGTAACGCAAGTAAATAGGAAATGAAAGGAGAAATATCACAATGCAGCAGAAAACTAAACATATAGGTGCGACCATTGAACTTCTCGAACGACTGTACGCAACCTGCTACACATAATGAATACACTGAATCATCATTACCTTGACGGTATACAGACAGCAGTTATCTTGATAAAAATTAACACACACACAAGGCATGACAATGTACACAAAAATATTTATGACTTATATTTCCAACGGAAAATGCATAACACGAATATAAAAAAATAATAATAGCAGAGTATTATTACTTTTATTTATCAGTTTTAGATAATGGTGGAGAAATTCAAACAAAAATTATGTATATATAAGCGCACCGGGACTTTGTATAAGGATGGACATGTGGAAGAAAGCTTCATGTTTGTGTCATGCTACAGCTGAGAAATCCCTACAGAGAGGTCGCCGCTTCAGTTACAAAGCAACAAGTAGAAAACTTTCCCCGCAAGATAATGCAACATGGGACATTGCCACCTTACACCGCGCCTTTCAGTCTGAAGGATGAGCCTGCACACAGTAGGGGAGTTGCAAGGTGGGAGGAAAACGCGGGAAAGGATTGTAATGCTAAAAAAAGGGGAAACCTTAGTCCATGACACAAACATTATGCAAGCGTTTAAGGGAGGATATTCTCGGCCATGACCTTCTTTGCGCGGGAAGCCTTCTCCAACGGTTTAGTAGAAAGTTTCAAAAGGTGAACAAACCCAAGCCATGCACGAAGACTGAGCTATGCTCTGTTGACTAGCTCATATGGGAGAAAAACCAGTCATAGTGTTCCCTACAGGTAACGGCGGATATTAATTTGAATAAGTAGTTGATAACGGCCTACCTGTGCCAAGCATGGGCGTGAGGAAGACTTTGTGAAACGGTTTAACTTTTGGTTCTCTTGACAGACTGCATGCTCACAACACATGCTAACGGCTATGTTTAGAACAAGAAGCAAGCGATGCATGTATATCATAGATGAAAAAATAGTCATTGACAGCTTTCTTTTTTTTTCTTTCTAGACACAGGACGAACACAATTGGCTGGGTTTTTTTCTCACCGAGAAACTGGTTTTGCTGGAAAATTTTGTGAGTGGCGCTTTATCTTGCACTTTTTTTTTAGCTGACATCCTGGGTGATGATACGTCATTGTGAGGCGATGAAATATTCATTTTAATGACCTATTTCAGTTTGGGTGATGATACATCTGTTTTGGGTATTTCTTTTGAGGGTGATTAGAAACCTCTGTTTGTTTATTTCAGTTTAGGTGATGATGCATCCATTTAAAATGCGCGACAAAAGTAATCGACACTTCCAGGAAAACAAATGACATTCGAAATGGATCACATCAAACATTAATGAGCTTTCGCTTCGAAACAAAATACTGGAATGTGGCCAAATAGTACTGCGCCGCTCGCTCTATCCTTTGTTATGCGACCACACAAAGCCAGTTGTTAGGCATGCGCAAACAGTGCAGAGGAGGGAAAGCAACAAAGAGACGGTACCTCCGCTTGGGCAGCAGGTACACACTTCTGTCGTTTGTTCATCTTTCTTCTCTTCCTCTCTCTTTGCGACCTGAAGGATCCAATATCACGTATCGGGCGCCATCCGTGGATTTCAACATGGGATTTTTAAAGAGTATTTGCTCTTGATGCGTAGGTGAGCACTTTCTAGAAAGACATGACCTACCTCCGTAATACATTCAGCAACGCATGGGTGGGCCTTTTCATCCCTATGCTATTAATCGGATAGGAAAAAAAAACCCCAACCCAACCAAACAAACAAATTCAAGGAGAGCTTTCGCTTCTACAAAATACACAACACTCCGCCCTGGAATGAATGCGATGTATTTTATTTATTTACTGTTATTCATGCTTTTATTTCATTCCTTAACAATCTTTTTATAGTGTGAGTAAATCTGTAGGTTTGCTCCTTTAATGGGGAGTAAACTTGTTGTTCTGTGTAGGGCATTCCATGCATAGAAAGACTGATCTTGGAATTAACTAAGCGGACATAAACCCTTCGAGTACGGGAAAGGAGAAATGTAGTCTCATTTGTTCAATCAGGAGCTTAGGGCTCACGTTTGGGAGATGACATGTGAAGCTTTAGGGATCATTACTCAAGAGGAAGGGTAGGAAAGCAGGGAAACAAAAAGAAAATAAACATGAAAAGTAAAAAATATGGCCTAAAAATCTTACTAATTCATATTGGTTAAACAAAAATTGTGTCGGCTTCGGGGAGTCCTATCTAGCCCTGAGCCGACGACCTTTGACTCCGAAACAGTTGCAACCGCCTTCAGTTTATGTAGTCTTCTCCACCTGCCTTCTCCACCTTCAAGTAGAAGGTTATCGCCTTGTGGAGGGAAAGAGAAATGAAGGAGACTAGGGTCCAGTCTGCTTAGTATTTGCCTTTTCTCAGTCCAAGAGTTCAGGTTAGATAAGCGGCATGTATGTCGTTTTGTCTTCTGTGAGAACATCAAAGTGAAGGACATCGATCTTTACTCTCTGACAAAATTCCACATGTAATTAAAAATGATCTTTGGACGTTTAGCGGCTGTTTAATACAACCGAAAGGAATTCAGCGTTAATAAATAAATAAGTAAATAAATAAGTAAATAAATAAGTAAATAAATAAGTAAATAAATAAATCACGTGTCCAGTCCACCAGGCCAATAAACACTACACACAGGATGCCCAGGCAGGGTTAAATTCATATCTCACAGACTTGGCATCAGGCACATTGGTGAATCCACACGAAATCCACAGCTCAGGAGGTAAAGGAGAGCTGAAAACCCTGAGGTGCAATTCAACAGACAAATGTCCAAGTGCATCCAATATCTGGAACACGCATCAACCAATGAAGCCCGGTGGAAGGGCACTTAATAAAAGGATCAACGACTGAGATTAAAAAAGAAAAAAGCAGAAATCTTACATCTGCAAGAACGAAACAGTTGAGAGCGCGATTTAAAAAAAAAAAAAAAAAAAAGCAAAAATCTTCACTGAAGATTATCACTGATCTTGGCATAATTTGGTATGTTAGTTTTACTCAAACACAAGCAATGAAGAGAGATTTAGTACGTTATCCGCATAAAGATTTCAGAGAAAGACAGGATGAAAAGAAACCAACAGAACATGCTACTATTTCGATAGTCACGATAAGCAGTTTTAATGAGGAATCGAAGACGTGCTTGATGAATACAGTTGCTCCAAGCAAATACCTGTTAGCTGCCACCTGGTCTTTCCCAGGTATAATTAGTGACAATGCAGCTATCAGTGTCGCAACGCTGAGTCAGCGGTAATTATTGTTGTTGGCAAGCTACACATCCAGCATAGATTGCACATCCAACATACGTGCTTTAAACGGAAACTCCAGTCAAGTGGACAGTTGGGATCAAATGTTAATACCATTGCTCAAAATTTAGGGTTTGTAGACAACTTGCAATCGTGTCTAAAACACAGGTCACAACCTCTTCACAGTCTTTGCATTGTTTTTCCATCGGCGCTATTGTCTTCACTTTCAGCTTACTAAGATTGTTGCATAATATTTGGAATCAGAGGATAACAAAGAAAAATGAAGGTAATAAAAGGATGCATGAATGGGAAGGATAAGATTTCAAACAGTAACATAGGGTGTCAATGCGGCAGCTGCATGTTCGCTTCATGAAAAATATAAGAACAAAAATAGAAGAGAGAAATTGATAAACAGTGTTGATTCCGGCAAAAGTTTTAGAGATCTTCTCACACAGATCAAGTGAGTTACTGACCCACCCCTCTTCACAATGGTCTATCACTAAATAAGTTGAATGCCCCACGCTCTTTTCCACATGTAGGACCCAACCAAGACATATCACCTGTGTTCCTTTCAGCAGATTACAAGCTATAAATCAGGGTCCTCGAGCCTGCTGACATGAAGCTAACCACTTCACACTTGTTAAATTGCTGCTGTTACGAACTAGGTTTTTCCTAACGAAAGAGTATTTAAAAGCTGCCCGGGAGCTCTACTTCAGACACGATTCTAAATGAACAATTCTTTTGGAACCTGAAATTGTGCTAGGAAATATTTCAGAAAGTCTGTGTAGCTGTGCAGATAGACATAGCAATCCACATGGGCTGTTGGTGACATGGCCTACAAAGAAAGTTTTAAAAAATATAAATTTTAATGATGATAATGATGATGAAAATGATGATGACAATTTTCATAGCGCTTTTCCAATGATTTGCTCAGAGCGCTTTATATAAATAATATACAGGTATATATATATATAAGTATATATAATAAACCATCAACAATATGCTCTCATGCACGCATTTAACAGACATGCTGGCGTTTACAACACACACCCACTCATATACAAAGTAAATACAGACACACATTCTACACACTGAGGGTCAGGACAGGGTCACAGTGGAGTCGTTCTGAAAAATGCGTTTTAAATTTACACTTAAAGGTGGTGAAATAATCAGATTGAGGAAGGATTATGGGTAATCCGTTCCAAGTTGATGGGGCTTGGTAGGAGAAAACCTTTTATCCATACTTTGTCTGAGTCGGAGTCACAGAAGCTTGGTGTCAGAAGATGAGCGAAGTAGTCGCGAGGAGGTATCAAAAGGAGTGAGTTCGGAGAGGTACCGAGGACCAGTGCCTATACATTAAGTATAAAATTAAAATTCTCTTAATCCACCTAAAGACCTATGGTGGTAAACCATCCAAATTCTGTATTTAAATAAACAATAAAAAATGTTAAAGTAAAAAAGGTAACAAATAGACTTTCCATAAGGGATCTGGCAACCAGTATAGAACACTGGTTGGTACTACCCTTGGTAGGCCTCCTGGTCCCTAACAGCAGGGAGAAACAAATGGAAGAGGCACCAACAACAGCAGCCAACATCTGCGATGACCTGGAAATGCAACATGTACGCCGACCCCTTCCCCTCCTCACCCTTACCATCCCATCCACCCGAGGTATTAAATATTAAACACGTTTCATATTCAAACTAGACAACATCATTCGTCCAACTTGTTAGGCCACTCGTCTTTTCCTTTATGCTAAAATTTAACTGAGCAGTAAAAACACGCCATGCATGGGACCAACCGGTCTGTTTTCACAGTATGACCTTAAAACTCCAACGTTGCTAGCTTTGCTATCTTCAGGAAGAAAGAAAAATATTTTCTGCTAGGCAAGCAAACCAGTCCTAATCGTCGGTAGGTAGCTACACTTCTGATATGGCTGACACGAAACCATGGGTGACAGGCATTGTGATTGAAACACACTTCTCAAACAGGTAGACTGTTGCTTTGAATGGCCCTTCGACTCGCTCAGATGTGACAATTTACATGTGGAGCTGACTGAAGGCACCTTGATAAATTCTTACCATTCTTCTGGAGCTTCTTTGTCGAGCTGACAAGAGCGTGACGTCCTCACCAGCAGGTGGTGGAGTGGGGTGGGGAGGGAAGATGGAGGAGGAAAAGGTCGAGGATGAGCGTTACAAAGTATAGGATGTAAATTAACATAGTGTGTAACCTCTGCCAGTGATCTGGTCCACTGGGAAAAAGAGGTACATTAAACCGTTGAGTATATGTGGAAGAACAAAACAATCATCAGAATGTCATCAGGGACTTACACGGATACGTTTATGTTATAGATAATGCATCCAATGCGAGAACCGGAAGTCATTTGTTCATTAGGTACATCTGAACTGTTTCAATGAATGCTAATGTCCGCAGGCGCGCATTACTAGACTGGAAGTGGCATATTCAACCAGATATAATATCTTAAAATGAATCATTAGGAACAGTGGACCACACCATGTTAGGGCTTTAGGACACTTGGTTACTAAATGGTCAGTGATTCTCTTAGGTGACAACGGGAGTACCGGAACCATCCTCTGTCACATCGTTGACGACTGTCATCTCGACCAGCAAGAAACCATACGTTATGTAAAACAAATTTCTCCTCGAGCTCTTAAACTTTATACGATACACAAGTCACGGTAAAAGGTACCACAGCCTGGAAGAAGAGGCGAAGATCTGTAAGTGGTCCACCGTATCTAGAACATGGCAATCCCTCCTTCCACCGCTTTTAACTTCATGATAAACCTGCTGGGTGATCGGGGGAGTTATTCCAGGATCAGACCCAGCGATCTTTTGTCCTCGAATCGTCTAACATGTCCCTCCTCTTTCCTCCAAAACAAACAAACGCAAACTACTTTTTGTTATGTGAAAAACATCTTAAGTCGCTAGTTATTCCACAAGTCTATAAAATTCTCGTAACAGGTATGGCTGGCGGTGAGAAAAACAAACCAAAAAACACAGAGAAATGAAAGGCGATGAAATGTGAACCCAGACACCCGATACTCACTGTGCTCGTGTCAAAGGCTGAATCGTAACTGAATGATCTCCAAGGGTAAACCCTAATAACAACATCCACACAATGCTTGCTGTACAAAACGACTAGACCAGACCTACACAAGTGTGAACGACGACGGTGAGTCAGCGTTAAAACAGGTGGAGCTCAACAAATAAACACTTTTTTTTTTCGTTTTTTCACACGCTTGAAGCAGCTGCTGTTTTTTTCTTCTCAGGCCGTGTTTTTGAGGTCCGAACTGCGATATGACAGATATTAATTGTTCGATTTTTGAAGCAGTGCCAACAATTTAATTAGTAGTAGGCTGGGTATTTTTTTTTAAATCCTCTACTATCCTTCGACGATAGCTTAGAAAAAACGTGGGAATCAGAAGGCGAAGTTCAGAGTTGTTGTCCTCCGCTATGAAAGTGATAACAATGTACAGGTTATTATCTTTGATTTGCACACCCGTCTTTCCCCAATATATCGTTGAAAAATGCTAAACAATGGAAATTTTTTGTTTCAATAATTCTTAAAAGCTTTGTTGGACTAATACCAAACAGAAGAAACAAACGGAAAGGTGAAAAAATGTTGAAGGTCTGCAGGTTAAATTTTCTTCCTCGGTAGGGTAGAATAGTCTCATCAGTGACCGTAACCAGCAATTTTTCATTGATATACTTCAATAACTTCGGAAACCTAGGAAACCCAAAACTCTAAATACAGGAAGCAAACGTCTCACGAAGACGGACAGGAAGCTGAAGGAATAATTAAAAAAAATACATGAAACAATAAGAACCAGAAAAATATAAGATAAAGCGACAAATGAAGGAAATAGGACTGAAAAGTAGAGATATAATCACCGTTGAAAAATAAACGTCGGGGATGAAAGAATGAAAGAAGGAAGCAGTGAGAACCTAAGCCGAAGAAAAATGAGCGAAGAAGTTAATGAACAATCCTATGAGACATTCAAAGCATGTTTATTCTGAAAGCCACCCTGATCTGCGGGGGTTCTCCTAAAACTGCCTGCTGACGCTGATGCCTTCATTGTCATCAACACAAGTATTCAGTCTGGTCAGTGAGGTGAGACGCCGTGACACGAAGTGAGCTTCCACGGACTCTGACTGGCAGAGCAGTTGATATCATAGACCTCCATCAAAACACCGGGCTGTTCGGGTAAACGTCCTGTTACCGGACGAATAACCCTTGAGCACAACACAAGACAACCCCCAACAGGGACAGAACCAGTCAGGAAATGCCAACGCACACACCTGCCTTGTACAATAATGCTCTTTGTCACCAGCGGTACGAGGATAAAAAGAATCAAAAAGCCTTTAGAATATCGGGGAATATAACAGTTCTTAAAGGTCTACTAGAGTGTGAGTGAAATTTTGTTTTCGAGTGACTGGGTGGAGCTTAGCAAAAGAAATTGTCCCCCTCAGATCTCGGTGAAAGCTCCCTTTTCATTTCCGTGAAAAAATATGATGCACAGAAAAAGTAAAAACAAACAAACAAACAAACAAACAAATAAACAAACAAATAAACAAACAAACAAACAAATACTGACATCAGGAATGTACCAGGACACGTTTCCGTTGTTAACCTACAGCCAATGAGAAAGTTGGTATCATGTGCTGATTAGTCACGTCCATGGACCAACGGAGTTTCAGGACTTGTTTTAGGAAGATTGAAAAAAATGTTATTCACACAGATTTAGGGAAGTACTACATTTATTTTATCCTCGTTATTTGAAAAAAAATGTTTTGGACTCATGTAGACCTTTAAACGTTGTGTTAAGACGGTTCAGTGCACTCTATGGTTGTTGTTCTGCGTCTTACCTTACTGAGATGACGTCCTTATAAGTCAAATAAATACAGACTTCATGACAGAATATATTCTATACCACGACTTCAACTGTTATACAATAGCAACCACAACAATACAAGGGCTTGGTGTAGACTAAATGTTTACCTGCTCTTCTATTGCTCTATTCCCACACGCTTTTTCTCTTTCTTTTTCTTCCTCCATTCCTCTCTCTCTCTTTATTCTCGCGTGCATACATTTACAAACCTCATGGATATCTTACATTTAAATAAGTTTAGTAGCAGTTATTTTGAGCATTTCTTCAAAACATCCAGGTCAAAAGGGGGCTTATTTTCATTCATAACTAGGTCAGAAGAATAATTTAAATTCTTGTCTGGGCCTTAGACGTCGCCAAGCAGCCATTAGTGTCGTCGCGCTAAAAGTTCATAATCTGGGATAACTCGACGCGAGACATTTGGAATTATCACTGAAATCCCAAATCTTTAAGCAGTAACCTTACTCTTCGTTGAAAAATACATAGATACAGGAAGTTAAGAAAAATTAAAGTAGTGAGTATTAAGCTCGCGCACACGCACACGCACACACACACATAAAAGACGATAAATATACTGAGACGACAAGGCCAACCCGGTTGTTACAAACAAAGCAGTCCGTCCCACTCCATCCATGTCCTTACTCTCCGTCATTCATGTCAATGGAGGCGCTTAATATAGGCAGTAGAGATCTCATTCATTCTAAATTACCATACTGGGTCTGCTTCTGTTTTCCTAAAATTAAATGTTAGAAATTGTCATTAGGTTTTGTTTTTCAATCCAAAACTCTCCTTGTGGTGCTGTGCACGGGCATGTCACGCAGCTCAGTCATGTGTTAATTGTCTGCGCCACACCCACCTGTTCTGTAGTCACTCCAGCGGCTACCAGTCCACACGCATGTCTGTAAACTTTTCTAACACTTCCTCGTGCACGACAAACATCTCCAGAGTACCTGGGGAAGGTTGTGTCTCTGTTTGAACCAGTCACTGTCCCCAACTAGGCCTTTCCATCCCGTTTTGTCCCAGTTTCCAGGGGCCACCATCAGAAAGCCATCTGGCGGCCGGGACATTTTAGAATGCAGATCCTGTGTCTTAGAACCCTCAACCTTCTGTGCTGAAGCATGGGGAGCCTGCAGAAGTGTTTCGCAAGCAGCTGAAGTTTCGGCTGTTTCTCAGGTAACCCATCAAACCCAGCTTAGACATCCTCTTAATTGTTCCTCTACACACCATGTTTTGGTTCCTTTACACACCATCCTTTACACACCCTTCACTGTTATTTTGTTTTCTTTCTCTAGGTTCCTCTTCCTCCTCCTCCTCCTGAACGTTTGAAACCATACTTCATTCATGTTTACGATCGAAATAAGCAGCAGGAGATACATTTTTGATGCTTTCAAAAGTCTTGTTAGATGTTTGGTTTCATTCTAGGAGCGAGTGCTATTCTTTCAAGAACGAACTCCCTCACATTAATTTACAACTGCTGGATAGACTGCAAGCACACCCTAACAGAACTTGATGGAGCCACCACGCAGCCATCCCAACCATCAAAATGTCATAAAAAATCCCAGCATGGAGCATGACTAGCTTGACACCCACCTCCTCGATTTCGAAATCTAGGAACAGTTCAATATAAAAAAAGCATGGAAAGTTGAGAATTTGTAAATAAAATATGAAAAATACAGGGTGGAAGGCTAGCAGGGTATCCCTATTACTGAGACAGTATCGTTTTACAATATGCCCGCTAGTGGGCTTCATGCAGGGAGAGTCAGGGTCTATCCTTTAGTTTCAGCCGAGGGCGGCACAGCCTCTACATCTTCATTTGACGAAGTAATTGAAAAGCAGGAAATTGCGTGCCATCAGCCAGTATTCAACAGCAGGTGCTAATGAATAATGGACTGCCACAATCCCTGGCAGTCGTTTTCAGTTCATTCTCTGTCATCACATTATGCCTCGTCTCTCCGAGTTCGCCAAAACCGACAACAGCAGCAGCAACCAGAGGCCGAAGCGATGAAGCGAGTGTTTATCGTTGCCCCGGTTCAATTGAGAAATTGAGGTCAAGCATCTTATTTCCATACTTTTAAAGGTTTGTCCAGAGTTCGCGGATGCTGTTTTGACTCTAAGGCCATAGTTACACGGCAGTGGCCAAGATACCCGGGGGAAGAGTTACATAAAGGGGTCTGGACACCGAAAAGACAAGACGCTTGTCCTGGACTTCCTTATCTTTCCCCATCTTTGGCATCCGCTTATCCTCGCTTTCTAACCATGGCCCCAAAAGGTGTAAACAATAACTAAAGAAAGAACCTGACTGTAAATCTCCAAAGGGACTTGAATATGACAAATAGAAGAAGGCTGAACTTCGAACGGCATTGCCCCCACATCTGAGCAATATCGGCAAGTGAGGTGGTTCAGCAGCACTGAAACACAGGCGTCAGACTACCTGCTGTTGTCATGGGATATCGGGTATTGAATTACATGTATGACTCATTTCTGCGCCCATCTGGCTTGTCTGTTTATACCACCTGTCGACATAGAACTAGCGACTGACTGAAATGGAAAAAAATGACATTCTCTGAGGGGGTCGTGATGGGGTCGCACAAAAAGGGCCACGATGCCATCTGCCATCATTAAGATAATGCACATGAAGCGGTGGATACTGGGATACTATTTGAGCGGTAGAAAAGTTCATGTGCATGAATTCAACACACATGCACATCGAGAAAAACACACACCCCCCCAAATACATACCTCCACACAATTGTGTCCGTGTTACCGCCTAACTGTCGATTCGCACCGCTCGTTTCTCTCTCCTTTTTTTTTAAGCTTAGCAGAACAGGTCATAGGCGGGTGCTCTCGGCAAATTAGAAGCTGTCGGGCCTACTTAACTCGGTAATCTTGCTTTCCTGTTACAAAGTATCTCAACCTTTTCTTCGCTTTACTCTCTCTGTCTCTCTTACTTTCACTGCAGTTTGTTCCAGAATCCTCTTAGATCAACTAATGCTCAGTCACGCGTGTCGCTCTTAGTCTCATTACAAACTTATTCTCACATTACGGTACTAAAGTAAATCCATTAAAAATGTTTGTACTCATTACTAGTAGGAACATGGAGACGTTGAAGGGGAGAGAATAATAATAATAAGACCAATGTTTTACAATGAGGTTTAGGTAGGCTATGTCATGTTCAGACAGTTCTGTTAACAGGTGCATCATGCAGAAAAATAACAGCTTGCCCACAACGAATTTCAGTCCAGGGCAGCCTTTCCTCACTGTATTGGAGACACAATGGTTTACAGTTGCGTCACCTGACCGCACATCTGGGACGGCAGTTGTTAGCAGGGTGATTACATTAATTTATATGTATGACATACTACTGTGCCTTTATTTCCTCACGACTATATCCAGCTTTCTTTCTTTGTTAAGGTTTAGGGTAATGGTGTATAGTTTGTGTGTGTTGGGGTATATTCTTAAATGCTGTTTTATATACACATGTGTAGGCATAAAAGTAGCGTATAACTGGTCTTATTTAAACTGGATTGTGGTGTTTAGTTATTTCGACAGGTGCTCACACCCTTTCTGAAACAATAATCAATCTCTCTCTCACACACACATTTAGCTCTGTCTCTTTTATTCATATGATGTAGACGGTGTTGTGTTACACACAGTTCAGTACAGTGACGGCTGTTGCTATAAAACAACATTTATATTTCGTTTCGATAATAGTTGCAGGAATCAAAGATCATAAACATGAGTAACGCAGGACCACAACCTGTGCAAGGGAGACAACCTCTAGCATGTAGACACTGAGATGTTAGTAGCAGTTGCCCGTACTTTCAAACTGTTTATGAGCTGGGTTTTTAAAAAAAAGGCTTATTATTTAGTATTTCATTTCACAAATAGTTAACCGCATATATTAATCATAGATTTTATTGGTATATTTTTAGCAACAAAATCAAGTTTAGGTTTTACAGAGTACAGTGTACAGAGTACAAAGCAACAGGTGTCCGAATCATCCACAGTAAGTAAAATTAAAGATCAAACAGAAAGTGCAGGTGTCATTACCACGAATATATTCATTAAAAAAAACACTCTAGCAAACATACATTTTCGCCATTAATTACAATCTACACGTTCTCTTACGACTGACAGTATCCATCCAAAACATATTTCGCAATGTCGAAAACAAAGGCATCCTGTGATAACTACACAAGATTTGTTGTTGTTATATATCTATATGGCAAGTTTCACATTACCTTAAGGTAAATACCTTGATTTTGTGGCCTTGGTAATTTAATGAATTACCTTTAACAAACACGATTCATGTTTTTTGTGACGAGTCTTTTACTTGAGAATGTGACAGGTCGGGACAATACAGTTCACTTGTCGACCAGTTCTATCTGTATGGTCTCAGAGTTAATCATCTATTGTCTTTGTTCAAGAAACTGAAGTAGCATCTTATTTTCTTATTATGCCTGTTTTTCCTGTCATTTAAAGGCACGCTAATGTTGGGACCCAACTCAGAAGCTACAAGGGAGATAAAAGAATTTAACGAAAACGAGAACAGGAACTGGAAGCCTGACCTTTCAACTCTGATAGCCACACCCTGGTGCGACTCCGGCTCGCGCCGCACAGCTTCTGTTCTTTGCGACCTCCTGAAAAGGGACGGCACTCCTGATGGGTTGTCCACCCGGGGTATAGTGCAGCAGCTACTTGGGAAGCTGCGAGACAAATTCGGACTCACGCTGAAAGTTGCCTTCGAGTTTGAATTCATTGTCCTGAAAGAGGTAAGTTGCTAATAAATGCTTCATATCTCACAAAGGTAATTTTAAATAGGCCAATACGGCCATCTGGTGGCAAGAAAGGAGGATAATTTCGTATCGAAAAATTTCAACATTGAGAGCACGATATTTTTCACAGATGTTGGTGTATGTCATGTTTACAGACATAGATGACAGTTTTGATGATCAATAAATAATGTGTAAGAAATACTATTTGTTTGCTCGTTTTAAGGATACTTTAGAACCTCTCGGGGGTAACACCAAGGAGCTTTTAAATCTTCGTAAACAGAATGTCACTTTGACATTTTCTACGACCTGTGCGAGACGCTGGAGAAGGCGGGTCTGCACGTGACGTCCTTTTACCCTGAGTCTTGTCCGGCCAATGGGAGCTCAACTTTGACCCCATGGACGACATCAAAGCTGCCGACATGGCGTTCCACGTGAAGAACGCTGTCAAGATCTTCTTCAAGCGGCGCGGCTACACGGCCACCTTCATGTCGGTGCCTGATGGCAAGGAGTGGACCAGCGGCCTTCACCTCAACCACTCTCTGTGGACTGCGGCCGGCCAGAACGCCATGGTGGACGACCAGAGGAAGGACGCCATCTCCGACCTCGCACTGCGCTGGAACGCCGGCATCCTGAAGCACGCGCGGGCTCTAACAGCACTGTGTTGTCCCACCATCAACTGCTACCGACGCTTGCATAAATTGTTCTGCCCTTCTGACAACACCTGGGCTGTGGAACGTCGCACAGGTATGACCCGCTTCAAGGTGGGCAACAACGACGTGTACCTCGAGAATCGCCTCCCTTCCGCCGCCGCCAATCCTTACCTGGTCGTAGCGAGTCATTTGGCAGCAGGAATGGCGGGACTGGAGGCCGCAGAAATCGAGCTGCCACCGGAAATGGATACTGCAAATGCGCAGAAGCTTCCTACTTCTTTGGGAGAGGCGTTGGACTTCCTCGAGCAGGATGAGGTGATGATGGAGGCTTTGGGGCGACGATTTTTGTCGTGTTTTCTCATTGCAAAGCGAGACCTCGAGCTTCATCAATACAGTCTTGTCTCGCCGGCCACAGAGGAGGAGAAAATTAAGCATGAGAGAGAGAAATACCTTCTCAGCCTGTAGGTATTTGTCTCCCTATATGTAATACTCGACAGAAGGAGGAGGCGCCCTACGTCGTAAAAAGTAGGAAACTCCATAACAGGAAACGAGCGCACGAGAGAGCGACATGCGCACTTGGCACCCTAAATAATTTATACAGAGGAAAAGGACTGAAAACATTGTCATCCTGACCAACATCCTCCGTTACAACAAATATTTGAAAGATGTTGTCATACTGGTTTGTCCTTGCTGTACCAGCATTAAATTCTAGAAATTGTCACAAAGCCTTGCCCTTTTTGTTTTCAGTCTAGTGTGCTTTCTTGTGATGCTACAAACATGTATTTCTCTCAGAAACATTTTAATTGTGTATGTCCACGCTGCATCACATCCTGTGTCAAAGGTATGAAGTGGTGCAATGGCGAAGTCCTGGACAATAAAAACGTACAATGCCACTGATGGAAAACTTTACTATAATATTTGCACCGTCGTGTTTTTTCTCTTCTCAAATATCAGCAACAGGAAAAACGAGGTTAAATCGGCTGTATATCTTAGGCTTTAGTTCATTTACTTTTGTTTATGATTTATGGTTTATGTTTGTGGTGCAGAGCTACTGGAACTGGGGAGGGAGGCCAGACTCTAGCAACTGTGTATCACCATGAATGTGATACTGCAGGCCCAGGTAGGACCGGAATCAGTTAAAAAATGTGCCAGAGAGATCAAAAGTAAGATGAAGGGACTGAAGGATGCCATGGTCGAGTGTAGAAAATTCGTCCGACAGATGAAGCACTGAAAGTAAAGAGATATGATTCATTTTGCAAGCAGTCATTCACCAATCGCAGCGACGGAATTTTTATGACAGTGAAAATGATTGTTCTCACGGGCACGAGCTTACTCATGGAAACTTTTTCATTTCACGAATTAATTGAAAAGGGTGAAAATAGTGTGCCATCAGCCTGTATCAACAGTAGGTTTTAATGAATAACTGACTGTCACAACTGTTGCTAGGTGCTCTAAGGTCATCTATAAATGCAAAGTTTTCTGTTCGTTATCTCTAGGTATGCTTATACACTGTAATTACGAATCCATTCAAAGGCACAGAAGAGCTATCACAAAGCCTTATCAAAAAAAAAAAAAAAAAACACCTGCTGGCTAATCAGTAATGGTGTCGCCTGTATAAGCAAATAAAGTTGAGGTCGTCGGGGTCATCTGTATAAATGTTGTAAGTAGCGACAGGGCGAGGCGCAAAGGAACGGAGGTAGGTTTGACACTGATTGTCCAGGGGTCATACTAATGAAGCAGAGGTAAGGTTACCCCAGAAGCGTTGTCCGGACCCAGAAGGGTCCATCTTGTGGACCATCTACAGCTACAAAGCCACTTAAGAGTAGCCCACAAGTTTCGCGGAAATTTTCAAGTGGATCTGCAAGACCTACTTCCCCCCGGTGATTTTCGAATGCACCTTCTGCTGACGTGCGCGCGCATCAAACCCAGGCCCACAGTTTCCTCCCCCCGCTCGACAGTTCGTGCACTTCAAGGACCTGCCCCCCAGCTCCCACCACCAAGTAGGATGTCGCTGTATGGCAGGAGGCAAACGATGCTGAACCTCTGGTAAAAACTACAGCAGCAAGTGACAAGTACAACAACAATACAATAATATATAAGTTTGCGGCAGCTCCCAGTCTGTGATGCTGACTTCTTTTGCTTTTCTGTTTATTCTCTCTCCACCACAAGGCAACAAGTCAGCTTTACTAAGACATCTATACATCAAACTTGTCAAGGCAGTTTGCAAGGCCCTGTTCCTCATATTCCTGTCTTGACAGCACTATATTTTAAAAAATTCAAGGTTTTGAGAAAGCAATATCCACTTTTCCATAAATATGTTGTAGGGCTGCAAAACACACTTTACAATGTTTAGGCTACGCGAGAATTAGAAATTAAAATGCATTCCGTTGCACGTTATTGTCAGTTATGCACTACAAAGTGAACCGAATCAATACACATTAAATTATGAAAAACCTACTTTTTTTATACAAGAATTACCACAGATCCTGCCCTATAAACTAAATCAGAACGAGTCCAAACTTTTTAGAGTGATTGAGGAAGCTTACCCACTTGGAAGGCAGGAATGTTGTGTTCACCATTTGACTGACTGCGGGCATCTTAATACCTTATAACAAAAATGAACAAAATAAAACTGAATGTTAACGGTGTAAATTGTTGGTCAAACTGAATGAGTACTTAATTAGTGATGATAATTTTAAAGGGTGTGCAAATTCTTGAGGCCTGTCAATATTAAGTGCTTGGTGCCTTACCAGGGAGGGTTGGCTGCTCATGTTTTACACCATGCAAGCACTAAGGTTATATGACGGCGTAGGACACGGTCTGCTGCACACCGACATTTTGTCGTCTTATCTTGTCGTCCCATCAAGTTCTGCACCTGTCATTTGTGAAGTGCATTGAGGTGTGCACAGGCCAGGATAAAGCGCGTACTTTCATGTCTGTGTCTGTCATATTTGCACGCATCAAGGGGTCCTCACATTGGCAGGCAGAAATGTCTGATGCTTGTGCTGCTTATTATTATTAATAATAATAATGATGATGATGACGACGACGACGAAGATAATAATGATAATGATGATAATGATAATGATATAATTGCTAAATTTGTAAAGCGCATACTCACACTCCTAAAGAGCATGCTCTTAGCGCTTAAGATCAAGAACAAAACATGGACAGCATAGGAGGGACGGGAAAACAAACAAATGACATACGAGCTCTAAAAAAATAAACAACCGTACTAAGCAAAGAATAAATCAAATACAGAAAACACAAAGAGGAACCAAATAACAAGAACAAAAGCTGAGAGTAACATGATATTGCAAAAGGAAGGGTGTGACAAAGGACTAACATTATGGGATAGGTTTTTAGGAGTAATGTTAACGGAAGAGGTGTGTTTTCAGTGCACGTTTAAAGGATTCAATGGTGGGTAGGTGGGAAATATGGAAAGGGAGAGAGTTCCAAGCAAGGAGCTGCAGTAATCAAGTCTGCTTATATTGGTAATCCAGTCTTATAAACAAACTTACAAATCAATATCACTGTCAGTAGCTTTTGTGGTTTTTTTTCGCTTTAATTAACTTCTAGATACTATTTTCGCATCAAAACAGATTATTAATTTTACCACTTCTTCTTTCTTCTTGGAGCGGTCCGGTGGCGGAAAGGTTAGCGCCTGTCACCAATACAGTGAAGAGTTGGCTGCCCTGAGTTCATTTCTCGTCCCGGGCACGCTGTTCTTTCTCTGCACGTGGCATCTGTTTACAGGGCTGGCTGCCTTGCTGTGATATAGCCTTAGTTGCTGGCACGGCGTAAAACACAAATTCACCCCCTCCTCTTTCTTCTTGGTCCTATTCGCCCCTATTTTACCACTAATTTATCATTATTTTTGGTTTTGATTAGGCTTATGAAAAATAAGTTTTTTTTCCGCGTGAAGTGTAAATTTTAACACTGCTTTTAAAATCATTTTTCTGGAGAAACCTTGTATTCATGTGAGTGCGTGGCATTCTGGTCGCGTGCGTATGTGGAATCTGTATCTCGTCCTACTCTCTCTACATATGTATAACTATTGAAGCAAGAACTTCTAACCGTTAGAACGTGTCATACTCGTGCAATTCATTTAAAGCTATTTTATTCATTCCAATGACATAGCTATATATAAATATATCGATACACTACCAGGTGTTGCCATGTTTATTTGCACGAGAAAGCACCCTGCAGCAGTCTTTGTTGGCACCAGAAGCACGCAATAATACACCCCGAAAGTTGAATTATTCTGCACATCTCAGTGAGTCGGAGACCCGGTCAGACGACAGAACTACCTCAGCAGGACATAGCAGACATCATAGATAATTGTAGTGAGTTCTGACAGTGTCTACTCAGAGGGTTTGTATGTCACTTTTGTAAGTCATTGTGTATCATGTTTGGTTCAAAAGTTGCTCATTTAAGGACCATAACTGATAAAGCATTGCTTTTCTTCTAGTTCTATATTAAGAACCACACCCATTCTGTATGCTATCTATGTTGTAAATAATAAAGTATGGGATTTTAGATTACACTTTCGTAAATAAAACTCTTGAGGGAAAAGTACTTTGATGTATTCGGTTCTTTTCCTATGATAACAAGTCTTCTTTGAAAGCTAGGCTTTCTGTATGTGCAGATGAAGTAATCCTCAAGGATTCCCAACAATCTCTAGACCATAGGACACTGATAGAATAAATATTCTATTGTTTGTATTTCTGCTCTACAGAAATGGCTTATAGGAGAAGTAGAAAAATGATATAAACCAAGAAGCTCTCTATACTGTGTAATTATATCTGAAGCCCTCTAGATGATTGCCAAGTGCGATTTTAGAATACCAAAACTGATTTAATTGATATATAATTGATATATATAATTGATATATTGTTCACCCCTGCAAAAAGCTGGAGACGTTTGAAGAAGTCTTGTCCTTGCTGTACACATCCTCCTCGGCCAAGTTCGTTTATGTATAAAAATAAAAACTGTACAAAAACTCCAAACAAAGCGGCCGCACACCAAAGTAAACGTTTAGCAGTCAGTGGACATAGTTCTTAGGTGTCGAAATATTACAAAATTAAGAATGACGAGTTAGTAAGCTCTGAATTTACTTAGACCAGAACTAACAGCGGACTAAACAATCTAGACTTAACCCCCTTCTGTGTAAGTATATATTCTGAGCTAATTGTGAAAGCTAACTTCATTACCTGTGGACAATAGGTAAGTGCCAGAATAGGTGTTCCATTGTTTTCTCAGTCGTACACAGTTGTGAGCTAGAGAAATGAAATAAAGTAAGAAGCTTGTTGTCTTTATAACAGTTCAAAATAGTGATCTTCAACTCAAATTTTGAATTCTGAATTTGGCATCTGCTGAAGGCTGGGTGGAGTTTTGAAGAAACAATGTTTTAGCTGCCTGAGTTTTATTATGTATACACGATCAGAGAGCATTGTTGGGGGATCTATCATTGAGCACCATACATTTTTCTAATACTGTTTGATAGAAAGTATTATGCCATCATAAGTGTCATCTACTTCACTAAGATCACCAACTTGCCTAATAGTTTTACGCATCCATCTGTTGATAAAACACATAAAAGATTGTATGGCATTGATGATGATTGTAATTAGAGAAAGTGGCCGGAAGGTTAGAAATATCCCATCGTGCATTAGTTAAGATGTAATAATGGCTTTAAGAAAATGTGGTTTTTTTTCCAAATGGTCCAAATCTGTCTTTTTTTTCCATTTGATGACGGCATCTCTAGAACTCGCGGTTCAGACATGTAGTCGATTCCATTTCAATGTCCTGCATCATCTATTATTTTCTTTACTCTAAAACAGACTTCATTACTAGAGAACAGTAAAACTGATCATATTTGTGTCAGACAGCACAGCAAGTTCGACATCCTAGGTCCGTGTAGACATCGCATTTTGTTGTTCGTGCAAAGCTCGTCTGCAAGTGTAGAACATGTCAGCGGTAGCAGAAGACACTGGAGAAATCAACTTGGACAGTTTTGATTATGTCCATATGGTGATTCCTGATGTGAACGGCCTGGCACGAGGACGAGTCGTCCCCAAGCGGTTTGTCCGGCAGAAACTGTCAACAGGTGTCAACGGCAATTACAGTAAGTTAATTTAGCATGCCAGTATGGATGGAAAATGGGTGGAATAAAAATCCCAGAAATGATCCATGATCTTGTAGAATCTTGTACTTGTACAGATGGTGACATCTGTCGGCCAAGTACCAAAGTACAGCTCTCTGGTCAGTTTAATGGATATTTTTGAAATTGTTTAATTACTTACGACGTTATGTACAGTAAGTAAAAAAAATTAAGATCAGTGTTCTGTGACAACTGATCATTTAGAAGGCACAGCTGTGACTATTACTATTACCTATACGTTGTAAACTCTTGTGTACATGATTATACTAGAGCTACAATGCCACCTACATAAACAATACCTCAAACGATGCGCTTCATGTGAGTCTCTATAATTATATGTGGTCTATGTTGGCATCGGGTAGTCGGTAACATGTGACTGTGAAGCACAAGCACGTGCGGTCATGGACAATGGCTTCAAAGGTTTCACACAAAGTCGAAATAAATGTAGTATAAGACCAAAAGCTTACTTTAAGCAGACGACTCCAATGTCAAACTCATTGTCATTTTAGCATGACAATAATGGCTTATATAAAAATCCCAGAAGTGATCCATGATCTTGTACAATTATGTACGGTTAGTCACATCTGTCGGCCAGCCACTAAAGTACAGCTCTCTGGTAAGTTTAATGTATACGTTCAACATTACTATGCTTAAGACAATAAAATTGCAAAGTACTAATCGCCACATAGCAACATGACACTATAGTAGCACAGTATGCTAGAAACGTTTGAATCCCATGCACTTTTTATACGACTCTTATGTTTTCAGCATTCTGTGCTGCTATGGAGACTTCCTTAAAATCGCAATCTCCAGTTTTACATACTTAAAATGAGGAAGTTACAAATAATAAAACTGTGCCACCTGCCATATCCTCCTCCTCCTCCTCCTCCTTGATGACCGACACAAGTTGAATTAAAAAAAAATTTAAGTTACATTTATTTATCTTATTATAGGCGTGCTAATGTATGGACCAAACTCAGAAACCACTAAAAAGATAGAAGAAATGAATGCCAGTGAGAACAGGAAATGGAAGCCTGATCTTTCAACTTTGATACCCACGCCCTGGTGCGACTCCCAATCACGGCGCACAGCTTCTGTTCTGTGCAATCTGCTGACAAGGGACGGCACCCCTGATGGGCTGTCCACCCGGGATATAGTGCAGCAGCTACTTGGGAAGCTGCGAGACAAATTCGGACTCACGCTGAAAGTTGCCTTCGAGTTCGAATTCGTTGTCTTAAAAGAGGTAAGTTGCTGATAATGAAATACTTTATTTCTGCCGACATGTTTTAACTCGTGCAGGTAAGAACAATCAAGAAATGATGATGCAAGTAATAAATATCACGGAGCAAAAGCAACAATCGTATTATAAAAGTCGCAAAAACCTAGAACCCAAGGCAGTGGTGCCATTTTTCCTTTCCTACAGTGCAAAATAATGAATGCGATTACATAGACAATCAGGGCATCAAAATGTTAACAATATGGTCTTGCAAGCTTCTATCTCTGAGTAACTGGAACATGCTTCGCTCTACAACATTATAGAAAAAAAAAAACCAACTTGATAAAATATTAGAAAAACCTCATTTTTTATTTGATACATATGTCGATCGCTTCCCTTGCGGGCTGATGGAAAAAAAGAAAAGAAAAAAGGACACGACAGTTTTAGTGACATAAGAAATACTATTTGTTTGCTTATTTTCAGGATACTCAGGAACCTCTCGGAGGTAACACCGGCCACTTTTTAGATCTTCGCAGAATGGAATCTGACCTTGACATTTTCTATGACCTGTGCGAGACGCTGGAGAAGGCGGGTCTGCACGTGACGTTATTTTCCACTGAGTCTTGCCCCGGCCAATGGGAGCTCAACTTTGACCCATTGGACGACATCAAAGCCGCCGACATGGCGTTTCACGTGAAGAACGCCGTCAAGATCTTCTTTAAGCGGCGCGGCTACACGGCCACCTTCATGTCGGTGCCTGATGGCAAGGAGTGGACCAGCGGCCTTCATCTCAATCACTCGTTGTGGACGGCGGCCGGTCAGAACGCCATGGTGGACGACCAGAGGAAGGACGCCATCTCCGACCTCGCACTGCGCTGGAACGCTGGCATCCTGAAGCACGCGCGCGCCCTGACAGCACTGTGTTGTCCCACCATCAACTGCTACCGACGACTGGACCAAGTGGCCTGCCCCTCCGAAAACACCTGGGCTGTGGAACATCGCACAGGTATGAACCGTTTCAAGGTGGAGAACAACAACGTGTACCTGGAGAGTCGCCTGCCTTCCGCTGCAGCTAATCCTTACCTGGCTATTGCTGGTCACCTGGCAGCAGGAATGGCGGGATTGGAGGCCGCAGAAATCGAGCTGCCACCGGAGATGGATACTGCAAATGCGCAGAAGCTTCCTACTTCTTTGGGAGAGGCGCTAGACTTCCTTGAGCAGGATGAGGTGATGGTGGAAACACTGGGCCGACGGTTTGTTTCGTATTTTCTGATTGCAAAGCGCGACCTCGAGCTTGATCAATACAGTCTTGTTTCACCGGACACAGAGGAGGAGAAAATTAGACACGAGAGAAATAAATACCTCGTTAGTTTGTAGGTAGCTGTCTCCCCAGACGAGGTGGTTGTGGGTGGGGTTTAAAACCATTATACGTAAGCCATTTTGCTACTTTATTAATGTCCTTTTGGATTTCGCCTGTTTATGTAATCTTTGGCCTTTTTGAGTTATTTGTTTTTAACATTTCTATTAAAATTATTTATCTTAAAGCTTTTCAATTCATTCTTTGTATTCATGATTTAAACAAATTCGGAGCAAGCAGTTTATGGCATTTACTGGCTGCACTCTTTGTCCCCTATGCTTAGATTATTATAATCTTTAAAACGTTCTGTAGTATCTGTATCAAGTGACAATCCATATAGACCTGCCTCTAATCTTTGCCTTCATTGGTGTCAATACCTGTTTAAATGAGTACTTGCGAAATATTAGAGTCTGACCGTTTCACTACCTTAACAGCATAGTCAGCAAAGATGGAGTACAAATCCATGTAAAATTGAATAACCAACAATTGTCTGAAACATGGCTCTTTACCAGAAGACACTATGCCTCGTTCCATTGTAACAAAACACCTGCATTAGTTGACTTATTTTTTATTTCTTGAAGGGAAATAATTCATAGTAAAACAATCTTCGAAGAAGACAGCAGTTACTTCCCTTATATATTTATTGACGCAGAGCGGGATGTTTTGTCACACTATACAGGTCGCATTTCAGTGTGAGAAACACACTTTAGCTGTAAAGATGATTACCGGCGGGACCATCGAAACTACGGCCGTTGTGACCTTGCACATACCTGACATCAAACTGTCACTAGAGGAATTTCTGTAACATCTGGATTGTTTTAAAATATCTAAAGTGAAAGTGATGGACAAAGAACACAGATATCTTCAGCCTGTGAAAGTTTATGCACACTGGTATTAAACGTAATGACAAGAAAGTGCGATAGTGTCAGCGTTCGTCGTGCAGTTTCGCCCTCAATGGACCTCGCTATGGTCACGCCCTGGTGCACATGCGAGCCCACGAGCGTCATTCACCGCGGGTACTGCTGACAGTGCATAGTCCCTCCACCCCGCATCCCTTTCCACTCCACGGGGGGTCGCGCGAGCGGCGCGGCGCGGCGTGAGACAGACAGCAACAGGTTAAGATAGATACAGTACTTGTTCATGTGCATTATGTAAATAAATTTGTCTTTGAACCTTAAATACCTGTGTGAGCGTGTTAATTAGTGCCGACGAGTGCTAGTGTGTCGTACGTATGTCTTGGATGTGGGAGCGTGTACCATTAGCGCGAGTGAGGTTTGTGTACTGATGATGATGATGATGTAGTTTTGTAGCGCGCTAGTATCCGCATCACAAAGATGTGCTCAATGCGCGGTGATCCCAGCAACCACCAAACTGCAGGTCAAATGAAAACTTCAAAAAAGTTTAAACAAGTGAGTCTTACTGTCCATGGTGTAGTTATGACACAGCAGCAGAGAGAGAACGCACGAGAAGATCCGTGGAATTGATGCACCGAAGAAGAGACACTTTAGTCTGAGAGAAGGTAAAGCAGGGTCTTTTGTGGACTCGGCTGAGTTCGGGTGCGTAATAGATAAGGTTAGGTAAAAAAAAAAAAAAAAAAAAGAACACAACGCGAGGCAGGTAAAAGACTAGACGACGCACCCGATTAATGAAAGCTAGAATTTTTATGGTGGAAAATTCTCCATGGGAACTTCCGTCCTCTCCCCTGGAACGACAAAGAGGAACGGACTGATTCGGAAAAAGGCCCCGACTAAACATCTACCCTAAACTATATACTGATCTAACACGTGACCCCACTAAACAAAATATTCTAGGCCCTAACGCTATCGGTCTAACACTGATGAAACTACTGCAGCAGCTTACAAATCCCTTTCTTCGAGTTTCATTTCCATGGAAACACACCAGGAGACCTACCACGAATCCTAATCAATGAAAAAAACCGCGCCGGCCAATTAAAAAAGTCAAAAGAAGAGTCGATTCTGGCAGCGGGGAACTTCGAAGCGACATCAAAAAAGTAATGTGATTCCACTACGCTTATGTATAGGTGTGTGACAACCTGCTGTTGTCAGGGGATATTGTTGTGGTGATTTACGTGCATGGATGATATTTCTGAAAACGTAGCAGGCAATCTACTGCGTTTATATTTCGTTAATGTAGTGGTTTTTATTATATCCAGAATAGAACATTTTTACGAGGTTGTAAAAACAAAATAAAAAAGCACAAAAATAAAACCAAACAAAACAAACGAGCGCGACCAGAGATATGTCTGTGACATATCAGCATAAATAAAGGCTTCGTGTAAATATCTCCTTCATCTGAAAAATGTTTGTAAAGCACATCTTGAGTCTTGTTAACGCTAAAAACGCTGAGCAAAAATGTTATTTGCAAATTGCAAATTACTCGTACTCCTAGTCTTTGTTATGAATCCACGTGAACTTGCCTTGGCCTTAGTTTTCGATTTTCACGAAACTGGCAGCTTAGTTTAGGTAATGAAAAGTTGTGTGCTGGGGATGACGTCAACATCTCATCCTCTTCCCTCTTTTTTCAGTTGCTATGCGACCACCTTTCATCTCTCCATGCATCTGCCCTCAAGTGCAACAGACCGTAGGTCTTCCAGAAACGCCCCACTGATACGTCTATCACCGACTTTTTCTCTCCCATGCAGAGATCGGCCCATCAACGACCGGTGAAAATAGTCGGAGACTCCTCAGGCTGCTACCAGCCTGTCACTGCCAGGGACGAACTGTCATCGGGAGATGAGGAACGCTGCGCTGGATGCTGCTGCTGCCATGTCCCCCTCCTCGAGCGCGTGGATGTGTATACGTGGTTGTCTGTGTGCGTGCGTATGTGGAATCTTTATCTCGTCCTACTCTCTCTCTATAAAACTTTTGAATCATGACCGTTGAGCACAGAGAACGTGCCATACTCGTATGATCAAGTGAAAGCTATTTCAGTCATTCCAATGACATAGCTATATATAAATATATCAATGCAATACCATGTGTGGACACCCAAACAATAGGATATTGACATGTTTATTTGCATTACAACACACCTTGTTGCTTTTGTTGGCCGCGACAGCACGCCATGATCACACCAGTGGCGTTAGGTCTTAAATTCGACTGTTCTGGACATTTTAGTGAGTCGGAGACCCGAGGTTAGCAGACAGAACCTACCCAGCAGGACACATCAGACATCCTAAATAATTGTAGTGACTTCTGTCAGTGTCTACTTTGATGGTCTGTATGTCACTTTTGTCATTGTGTCTAATTTTTAAGTGAAAAGATGTTCATTTATGGACCATAGCTGATAATGCATTGTTTCCTCTAGTTCAAATTAAAAACCACACCTTTTCAGTACTTTATTATGTAAATAATAAATAAAAGTGTAAGGCCATGGGTATATAATTTTACATTGTACTTTAGTAAATAAAACTCTTGAGGGAAAAGTATGTTGATGTATTAGGTTCTATTCCTATGATAATCGTTGAATGCTAGGCAAAATCGAATTTAGAAATGTAAGGACTCATACCAGGCTCAAAAATATGCATAACGCAGGCCGAAAATGATAACTGCTGTAACGAATTGCCGCAACAGTCAATTTTAAAAAAACAAAACAAAAATTAATATGATCTGCTTTCCAGATGGTAAATACTTAAAAATTCGAGAGAAGAAAATTGTGGTTGTGTTGTACGCGATACGAAGAGAGAACTTTGTGACAGCAAACTCAACATTTTATGCGGCTGACATTTTGTAGTGGGATTTTCACACAAATGACATGTGTTTAATCAGCTAGATCCCAACATTATATCGTGGGTATAAAATTGAAAACACACGTGTCACAGCGAAGACCAAAATAACTGTCTACAGTGTCCGCTCGAACTTCTTTGCTAGAATTAGAGAAAACTAATGTAAAAGATGCTCCCTTCAAGAACGAGACCAAAGCACCAATTCGCTTCGGGCGTAAGTATCAATATCAAAGAAGAAGAGCAGACGGAATATTTCAGAATACATCACTTGTGCTATGCTCTATCTCCTACACTTAAACTTGTAAAGTCATCATCGTCTTTCTAAGACACGAGATATCAGCCATCACAGATACTAGTAATGACCGTTTGACACTGTTCGCCCATCGCAGATGGTCTGTAAGTCACTGCGTATATGTAAGTCAATTCAATGACCATAGCTGATAAAGATTTGATTTTCATGTTAATAAGCACATTTTTTTATTGTCAGTCTTACTGTAAATAATATATTAGCTGATAATATACGGAGATATGATTTGAGATAGTGATTTTGTAAATAAAATATTTGGGTAGAAGAATTATAAAGTCTGTTGTTTAGGTGCTATTGCTGGATAGTTTTCATTGACTCTTAATCTCTCTGTATGTACAAATTTCTGCAATAATTCTCAAAGATAACTCCATTACCAGTAGACAATAGGTAAATGCCGGAATAAGTGTTCTATGGTGTCTATCTCAATTGTACAGAGATGCTATATAGGTGAACTACATAAACGCCATGAAGTATGAAGTTCGCTAGTTGAGAGAATCTTGTGTGAGCATATTTCAAACCCCTATAGCTGATTGTCAAATATAGCTTTATATTTATATATGTGTACCGGTATGTTTTCATGTTTGCTTTGGACAATATTCCAGAACTCAAGAACTGTAAACTTCCTCAAATCCTTATCAAATAAGGCAGCGAGTTCAACCTCCTTTGTCGGTGTAGGAATCGTGTTTTATTTTTTTTCTGAAGAGAGTTCTACAGGTGTAGAAAATGTCAGCGGTAGCAGACGACACTAGAGAAATTGATGTGGACAGTTATGATTACGTCCACCTGGTAATTCCTGATGTGAACGGCCTGCCGCGAGGACAAGTCATCCCCAGACGGTTTGCCTGGGAGAAACTATCAACAGGTGTTGACCTTTACTACGGTGAGTCGCATCAAATGAGGACCCGCCCTTCAAAACCACTCAGAAGATGCAGCTGTCACTATCACGTTTATAATTCTTTTATGGTCATTATAAGCCAGGGCTTCTGCTTACGCAAAAAATTGCGTACAGTACGCATTAAAAGTTCGGAGGACCCCTTCAATTTTCGTCAATGGGGTCCCCTTCAAATTTGGGCGAAGAACAGGGATCCCTTAAAAATCTGAAGAAGGGGTCTCTGGGACCCCAAATAATTTAGCCTTAGCAGAAGCCCTGTTATAAGCTAATTTTTTTAACTAGTGTTAGAATATCCCTAGTTACAATGAAAGCCGCTAAAAAAAATCGTTTTATATGAGTCTGTGTCGCTGACCAATATAGATGAACAGTTCTTACCAAGAGTTACAGGAAAGGATGGTGACTGTGTTAAATTACACGACAAAGCTTAAGTCCCATGCGCCTATGTCGTCGTCAATGGCTCGTTTCTGGTCCTTAACCTACGGTGCCAACCTCTCCAAGAAACTGAGTCTTTGCAGTCGAAAATATTTCGAAACGAGAACTTTATTTACAGTTTGCACAATAGGTCTACTCGTATACCCACTGGCAAATGAGTGACACACGCTGAGACTACTCTAGCAGCGACTCCAGAAACCAAATCTCCTGGTATAGTCTGGCACCTGCCCTGATTATTTCTCTGAGCTGCCCTTCCCTTACATCCCAGCTAGACCGCTCCACTCCTCGTCTGATGATCGTCTTCTTACTCTTCCTGTCACCAGAACAACAACATATGGCCTCAGGATTTTTAGTTATTGTACAGCGAAACAATGGAACTCTCTCCCTTTCCATATCCGCCACCTACCCACAATTGAATCCTTTACACGTGCACTGAAAACACACCTCTTCCGTCAACACTACCTCTAGCAACCTTTCCCATAATGCTAGTCTTTTTCACACCCTTCGTTTTTCCATATCATGTTACTCTCAGCTTTTGTTCTTGTTATTTGGTTCCTCTTAGTGTTTTCTGTATTTGATTTATTCTTCATTTAGTATGGTTGTTTATTCTTTTATAGTTCATATGTTATTTGTTTGTTTTCCTGACCCTCGAACCCTGTCCATATTTCGTACTTGTTCTTAAACACTAAGAGCATGGTCCTTTGAAGTGTGAGTATGCGCTTTATAAATTCTTCTTCATCATCAATCAATCATCAATAATAACATTAATCATTATCATCATGAGTAATGGCCGTTCTTTAACAAACAAATATCATCGAAAGTTTTGTGAAGATCGGAGGAAGCTTCTCTGGCCGACAAGCTTAGCTAAATCTAAACGTATTTTTAGAAAAAGACCGAACGGAGGTCTCATGTACAATGCCAAGCTGTAACTTTAAGGATATTGAGACGGGTCTTGAACGGATTTTCTTTTTCTACGGATCTATTTATTATTCAGAAAATTATTCGCCCCTGAATCCATCGAAGCGAAATCCGCTGCAACAGTTCAAGCACGTGTGTAGGGGGACTGTTGTCCGTCTGCCAAGACCAACGCTTAACATCTTGCAAAGTTCTCTGCTGTTAGTCTTGGCGAGCCGTAACTAAGAATGTGAATAAACCGGAAGCTTTGTCGTCTAATGCCTCGTTTTAGCAGTAACTGGAAAAAAAAATCGTCTGCCAGCAGTCCAGTAATACAAGTTCGTGAACAGTTGTATTAAATTGTATAATTCCTGTAGAAACAAATTATTGCTGTTCAAGTCTTCAAATAATAAAAATAATAAAATTCCTGTAGAAACGAACAATGTAAGTTACAATTATTTATGTACTTCTAGGCGCGCTAATGTATGGACCAAACTCAGAAACCACTAGGAAAATAAAAGAATTCAAAACGTTGGAGAATATGAAATGGAAGCCTGACCTTTCAACTTTGATAGCCACGCCCTGGTGCGACTCCAAATCGCACCGCACAGCTTCTGTTCTTTGCGACCTCCTGACAAGGGACGGCACCCCTGATGGGCTGTCCACCCGGGGTATAGTGCAGCAGCTACTTTGGAAGCTGCGAGATAAATTCGGACTCACGCTTAAAGTTGCCTTCGAGTTCGAATTCATTGTCATGAAAGAGGTAAGTTGCTGATGATACAAATATTTAAAGATCGAGTAGGTAGCAATATGTCAGCTTTCTGAGTGAGCTTTTTAGTAACTTCTTTGGTTTTTTAAATATAATTTTCTCTACAAAGTAGAAAACTGTGTATTCTAATTTGATGCCATTAAACGACGTACTACACTCAGAGGTAAAATATCAGTATAACAGAGGCGAAGTCTTGATGCTCACTTAGAGACAATCTATTTGGAAAAACAACAACAACCTTGGAGCAATAATTATAGAGAAATACGGCTAATTCGTCATACCATGTTTCACAACCTTTTATTACACACTGATGAACTGGTTACAATAATTAATACTTGTAACCTTAAGAAGTTGACAAAGCTTCTAATGCTCATTAAAAACCAAAAGGAAAAATACGTTGATGGGGAATGATAGCTAAAATAAAGTAAATGATATAGTATAATCACTACTTTCTATGTGCTCATTTTCAGAATACGCTAGAACCGTTAGGAGGCAACACCTGCCAATTTTTGGACCTTCGCAAAACAGGGGGTGACCTTGACATTTTCTACGACCTGTGCGAGACGTTGGAGAAGGTGGGCCTGCATGTGACGTCACTTTCCTCTGAGTATTTTGCCGGGCAGTGGGAACTAAATTTCAACCCTCTAGATGACATCAAAGCCGCCGACATGGCGTTTCACGTGAAGAACGCCGTCAAGATCTTCTTCAAGAGGCGCGGCTACACGGCCACCTTCATGTCGGTGCCTGACGGCAAGGAGGGGACCAGCGGCCTTCACCTCAACCACTCTCTGTGGACGGCGGCCGGTCAGAACGCCATGGTGGACGACCAGAGGAAGGACGCCATCTCCGACCTCGCACTGCGTTGGAACGCCGGGCTTCTGAAGCACGCGCGGGCTTTGACAGCACTGTGTTGTCCCACCATCAACTGTTACCGACGACTGCACCAAGTGGCCTGCCCCTCAGACAACACCTGGGCTGTGGAACATCGCACAGGTATGACCCGCTTCAAGGTCCGCAACAACGACGTGTACCTGGAGAGTCGCCTGCCTTCCGCCGCCGCCAATCCTTACCTGGTCATCGCTGGTCACCTGGCAGCAGGAATGGCGGGACTGGAGGCCGCAGAAATCGAGCTGCCACCGGAGATGGATACTGTAAATGCGCAGAAGCTTCCTACTTCTTTGGGAGAGGCTTTGGACTTCCTTGAGCAGGATGAGGTGATGGTGGAAACACTGGGCCGACGGTTTGTTTCGTATTTTCTGATTGCAAAGCACGACCTCGAGCTTGATCAATACAGTCTTGTTTCACCGGCCACAGAGGAGGAGAAATTTAAACACGAGAGAGAAAAATACCTTGTCAGCCTGTAGGTATTTGTCTTCTTCGATTTAATGCTCCTGAGAAAAGGAAATCCACGGCCTCTACAAAAGCCAGGAGTCTATCAGAAGCGAATCATCCCGAGTCTTTAGACAAACACTTCTACATAGAAATCCGAGGTTACAGAACATTAATGACTATTAAGAAATTAGCAAACACTTAACAATTCATCCATTTCGACAAATCCCCCTAGATTATGATAATGACCAATTTGAAATATACAAAAATATTTGTTTGCGTTTCATCATATTTAAATTTACAGAAATAAACTTAAAACATATAGATATTATGGAAATCAAACTGCTCTTTGGTAGTTATTAAGCATTTTGATTTTACTGCTCCTCCTCTTTGAATGTTCTTTTTGACTTATTATCACAAATATTGCCTGTTCTGTTGAAGAAGATTATTCTTTTCAAACATACTGTTGGTTAATAATAACTTTTCTTTGGTTCATATTGGGTAGATTTACCTCTTTTGCAACTACTTTTGATTGTTGTCATTCACGGAACAAGTAATTAAAATGACTTTTTCTGTGCATAAAAACAATAAAGTGCCTCATCTGAACTTTCCAGCACAGCTTTATCTTAGATGGACACTTGCCACATCTTAACAAAGTAATTGCTAATTTCTCCATAACTGCTGTGTCCTTGTTGCGAATTACTCATACAGCTTTAGGATAAAACTTTTTTTAAACGATAGACTTGTAAATGTGTTATGTTACTGTTTGACTGTGGTTTGAAATGGAATACTGACGTTTTTATATATTATTTGTTGTAATTTTTGCACCTGCTTTTATAACAAATGCTGCAACTTAAACACAAATATCATCGTTAATAACAGAAGAAATCATCCTCTGTGTAGTCTTAAAATATCTGTTGTGTAGATATTCATTTTATTTCCTTTGTTATCCTGTATCGGACAACCATTTAAACTTGAGCAAGTAAGCTTTTGTGATTTATTTATTTAGTTGGGGAGATGTTGACAGATTGCTTTATATCCAGCACCAAGGAAACAGCCAAGCATTATTACATAGTCAATATCTATCTTGGTTCTGGGAAGCGAGATAAGAGCAAAAAAAATAAAAACCTATCCACACAGGAGTGACACATTTCCTATGCCTTCTTTTTACGGGAATAAAATTGTAGGAACTCTTTTTTTATATGTTTTTTTTTTTATTCTATTATACTTTTAAGATGATTAATATCAAGTCTATGAACCCTCGTTATCACACCGCTGATATCCTATTTGCTGTAATTTTACTTTCTTTAGCTGTGTATTACACAGAGATAATACAATATTAATTTATAATACAACTTTATTTATCCCCAGGAAAAAGTCAAGATAGTGCTCGTAGTAACAATAATATATATATACACACATGATGTAAAAAAGATAATATAGATGTACATGTTGAAATAGTGTCTCTCACACGCGCATTCTCTCTCTCCCACATACACACACATATTTCTTACAGTAGATACAGTGGGTGACCCCAGGCCACCTGAGGCTAGTACAAGGTGACGGCCAGTAGAGTTTATCAAGTAAATGGCTCGAGGAATGAATGAGTTGTAATATGTAAAGCGCTCTGAGCAAATCTTTGGAAAAGCGCTGTGTAAGTCCTCTAATAAAAACACTGTGATGAGAATTTGGTATGCGGTGACCATATCATCAGTCACCATATCAAAAATGGTTGCATAAAGACATTCATACCACATTATGTCCTAAGCATGTAATTATAATACAAACAAATCTGCCATGCCAGCAAGTTTTTTTTTTAAAAACCAAATCTGCAACTAAAAACATTTTAATAATCATGTTTACACATAATTAGTGGATAACCACTGACATGAAACATTAGGACCAGGAACTTTGATGTATCAGCTTGAGCTAGAATAAACTGACTAGATACATATCTAGGCATACAGCCAGAAAACTTATCTGATGCTAACTGGGGTAAGAAGATGCCGAATTCACCAACTACTAAATCTGACTTGGTTAATTCATTAAAATTTAGACTGATATAAATGGTGTTAAATTATTTAGTACATCTAAAACACGAGTCTTTGACTACCATCCCATTTCTCTAAATATCTTTTTCTGACCAATAACGTGATGCAACATTTCATCTACCATCAGACAAATTTTACTATCTTCTAGCAACAGAGTGAATAAAATCTTCTCATCCAAAAATTAACAAAGGTAGAACACTTTTACACAAACACACCCATGCACATGACTTTTCCGTGAAAACTTAAGATGTGCTCAATTCTCTTCATCCAGAGGGTTGATTTGTCAAGACCAAGTTGTGGAGCTGTTTCAGCAAGTAAAGATTTGTCTGACTCCATCACAACATGCACCAGTTCACCCCACAGTTGTCTTTTATCCCCATTTCTTCTTATTTTGTATACCAACAGTTGTCACAGTAACCATGTGGGTCCATATCTCATTTCCTCTGACGACACTGCACTACTCTCTCTTCTTAGTGGGCCAGTAGATACCCATGGGGTAGCTTTGCATAAATTCATTGCCTACTGCGATGACAATTTCATAGAATTTAAAATAACACCATAGAGATTGTCTTTTTCATCAGAATTCTCCATGAAGTCCTTTAAGTGTCATCTATGACAAAGATGTGGAAATTGTCCCTGTTTAACTACCTGGGCATCATCTTCCCTGGGATTCCAACACTCAAACTATGGTGAAGAAGGCTCAACAGCACCTCTTACTTCTTCAGAACCTGAAGTCTTTCTCTGTCTCCCAACAATTTCTTCATCTCTTTTATAGGTCACACACAGAGAGTGTGCTGTATCTGTTTATACAACAATTTATTGGTGAAGGACAAAAGCAGCTTACATCGTGTTATATTCACCAGCTGCACAGTCATTAGGACAGCCCAGAGTTCTCTTCAGACTCTGAATAATAGGTGAACCCTACAGAAAGTGCCTGAAATCCTCATGACAAGCATGTCCTGTTGGTAGAATTTTTCCAACTCCCATCAGGCTGCCGATTCTGTGTACCTGCATGCAGGACAAAAGACCAAGGCTGTCCTTTGTTGTTTCAGCCATGTGACTTCTGAATGTTACTGTGTACAAATGAATGCAGCTGTCTGAAACATGAATCCATTTGGCAGATATGGATAGGTTATAGTAATGTTTTGCGCTTTCATATTGAGCTGCCTCAAATTGCCCTCTAGGAGAAATAAAGTTTTATCTTACAATCAGTTATAAACACAAAGTCTAAGAAAATCAAATGCATCCTTCCATACAATGATTTTTTTAAAAAATCTCCCAAGATCAGTAGATAAAAGCACTTTTATTTGCAAAATTCTCTTTTGCCCTTTCATTTACTTATTCTCTCTCACATGTTCACATGTACACACACAAGGCAACAAGTCAGCTGTACAAAAGCACCTATACATCAAATTTGTCAAGGCAGTATGCAAGGCCTTGTTCATCATATTCCTGTCTTGACAGCACCATCTTAGCAAAGCCTGGGTCTTGGGCAAGCCGACATCCACCTTCCCATGAATATGTTGTTGGGCTGCAAAACACATTTTGATTTCTTTTTTTCTGCAAAATTTAGGCTAAAATAGAATAAAAAATTAAGATACACTTCTTTTGCACCTTACCTAAAGTTCTTTTTTGTACCATCACTTTATTGTGAGTTATGCACTACAAAGTGAACCAAATCAAAACACATTAAATTATCAGAGAACCTATATTTTTTGCAAGAATTACCACACATTCATGCTGTAGAATGAAGCCAAACTTTTCTCAGTGACTAAGGAACCTCACTCACTTCGGAGGCAGGAAGACTGAAACATCGTATTCATCATTTGACAGACTGCGGACATCTTGATACCTTGGAAACAAAAATGAATAAAATAAAAGTGAACGTCATAGTGAAAATTGTAGGTCTTGAGTACTTATGCAAGTGATGATAATTTTAAAGAAGGTGCAAATATTTTAGACCTGCCAATATAAAGTATTTATTGCTTTACTAGGGAAAAGACATACTTATATCTATCTAGCTAGTGCAAACATCAGGGGGCCAACCAAAATAAGGAGTCATTAAAGTGTCTCTTTTACTTTCAAAGATCGTAGGCAACACACAGACTTACATTCTGTCTTTAAAACCAGGTAAGTGGCAGTTACCACCTGTAAGCACAATATTACGCAAAAGATGGGGATGAAGCTCTGTGGGAAAGAAAAAAAGAACATTACTGACAAAAAAACTGCTGCATTACTAATTAATATATTTTACACATGTACTTAAAATGTGTGTATCTTGTATTTACTGATTAAAAAAAAAGGTAAAGGGGTGGGAATACTAGCAAAATTTAAACTTCTCTACTACTCTAGAACTTCTTGGTGTTTCTTCTAAGATCAGTCTTCATTCTTGCTTACAAAATAGATTTACTTCAGAATGTGAAATACAAACCAAGGGAGAAAACTTTACAGCCATGGATGTATAGATACTTGGTTACAAACCACCAGAAACTGTTACGGTATTGAAAGGCATTAATAATATTGGATGGGCAAGTCTACAGTAATTTGCAAACTTTGATAATTTGATAAAGGTGTACTTTAAGGTAACTATCAAAAGCAGACTGATTGTTAAGGATCCCACAAGGTATAAATACCTTCATCCACTTTAGTCAGTACATGTGTCACAGCTTCAGCAATGCCCATTTCCTGGATACCTACATCCAATGGATGGAACAACAGCTCTGGTACTGCAAAGCGCTCATTATTCATTCTGATAATCTGTTAGTAAAAAGATAAAATGAACAAGCCTTCAAACAAAGGGTATACATGTTAAAATAATAGGCCATGCAAAAGAATTACAGTCAAATCTCCCTACTATGCCACCCCTCTACTATGCCACTCTCGGTACTATGCCACTTTTGCTCGGTCCCGACTATAAATTCAATGTAAAAAAAAAATTACTATGCCACCCCAGACTCTCGCTACTATGCCACTTTTTTGTGACTGTTAAAAGACACAAGTTGTGAAATTCCGCGCAGTGCTCGATTATTATACTGTACGGTAGTGTGGGACATCGCAGTTAGGTGGATGGAACATAGCACGCACACAGGGAAGGTGGAGGCTGGCAATGTGTGTGTGGGGGGGTCGCTGGCCGGGTGACAGCCACGTGACAGAGGGAAGGTGTGAGGGGGTCGACTAGCGACAGGATGCAGGTGCGCGGATGTGGTTGGGAGGGGTGGAGGATGAAGAGGTGAGGGGGAGAATGAGAGGAGACAGCTAGTGCCAGCAGACGATTCTTGAGAGCTTTGGACCAGACTTGGGCAAAGGACTCCTGTCTCTGACCGGCCCGCCCGCCAGTATATATACTATACATACAGTATTAGGTAAAACTGAGTTAACTATATTAGTCCGGCCCTCTAAAACCATCCCAATTTCTCATGCGGCCCCTTGGGAAAATTAATTGCCCACCCCTGCTTTGGACTGACGGGTAACTTGAGCAAATAAAGCCGTTTTTACGAATCCTCTCTACTATGCCACTCTCGCTACTATGCCACTTTTGCTCGGTCCCGGTAGGTGGCATAGTAGGGAGATTTGACTGTATTCATATTTAACTATCTTCATGGTGATGTAGGGTAAATAACCACAATCTAAAAGAAACAGATATAGTTATTAATTATAATATAACAGAAAAATGTTTGACCACTAATGCAGCAAAAGGGTATGCACATTTTGACCTGCTTGACCCAAAAGCTTCAGAACATATAAATTTATACCTGTTCTTCTCCTTGTGATTTATCAGAGGAGTCTTCTTTCTGTTTGACATACCCACGTTTTATGTGTGTGTAGTCGGGAAGAACATATTCACACAGGATTGTGTTCTCTGGGCCTTTTTTCCTGAAAAGAAGTGCCCTTCATAAAATGTGTAGATGTATGGAATGATTGCTAACCAAAGAATACCTTCATATTTACCAAAAATATGGGAACAAAGAACTACAGACATTTTGTCACTTCCAGAAATATTTTTTCCTTAAGCTGTGAAATAATAAAAAATGCATTTAATATCAGATACAGAGAAACAAACTTACTAAATTATACAAATTTTTCACCTCACTTGACAAATAAAATGAGGTTTCAAATAAAATTTCACTTAACGTGGGGAAAAAAAAGCATTTGGAAAAATAAATGGTGACAAAAATAACCAACATTTTGCACTGAACAAAACATTTGTATGTTCTAAAGTACAAGTTCAAAATACCTAAATGTAAAAGGTAGTAAGGTGAAGATTTTAAGTAAATTCCTTTCATTCATTACCAAGAAAAACTGTTAGTGTCAATGATCTTGATACTGAGTACAAAATAATTTATCTTACCTTGCTGTTTCCATGTCTTTCATGAAGTCAGTAGATACATAGCAGACATCTTCTTTCATTTGGTTAATCACATAAGTTTCATCCATTACCATTAGCTGTCTGGGTAAACACAATACAAATGGATGACATTAAATTTTGAGAAATAATAATAAATAATGTATGATTTATATGGCACAGATTAACAATTGTATAGGAGTGTTTCAGTACATGAAACAAAAACAAGCCATGGACAGTATACGAAGGAATGGCAGGTGAACAACAATACTGAAAAAATAACAAAGACAGTGAACTCAGAGAGACAATGAGGTAACACAAAAGGTAACAGTTTATCGAAGGTCATGTCAGCAGGATAATAAAGCCAAGGTTTTTAACAAAAGATGCAAAGGTAATGTTGGCCTCAAATCCAGTATTTGCATCATCTTATAGTATGACCCAAAGTTAAATTAATGTTAAATCCATATCATCTTACCATTATTTCTCTACATAATTATGCTTTTATCTAAAGACTTACCGATATGAAATAATTTCTTTCAAGTGATTGGTCAGCACCTTTCCTCCAATGTTTATCCTTAGCAAATACATAGAATAATGTATTATGCATTCAGTTTTTACATCAAATATAAAATCTACTTCTCTGGACAATAGTATAAACCTTTAAAGTGTAAGCTGCAAAAATTTTTTTTACTGCGCTAAATCTGACATTACTCAAAGTGAGGCTATAATACAGCTGTCTGTCGTGAATTAATATGATAATCTGTACTGATATAAATATTGCTCCCAAGGCAAAGGGTCTGAATAGTCTAAAAATATTATGAAAATCCTTCTTGTTTACACATATTAACAGACAAGGCAACGTCCTTCATTCTGGAATAAATAAGAGTGATTTTTTCTTGCTAAACATTTTTAGAATCATTAAAATGTCATTTGAGAGACAAAAAGTCTAAACTGCCAACACTCTTATTCTAGTATGAATCATATAAAATTTTAACTCATTCAATATGGACAATTAATGCAATTGAAGACATTCAGATCTGCTGGTGTGAACTGCTTAGGAAGATTAATGTAGCATTATTTTTCCTTCCTCTCTCTGTGTTCTTTCATGTTCACTGTGCATGTATTTTTCTACAACTACCTGATTGTGACACCCTTTTCTATAATTTGGAATCAGTATCTACTGCACTATTTTTCACTGGTAACAAACTTTCCTTCTGTTCATTTTGAGACTACCTACCTACAAGCTGCATCCAGCAATTTCTTCCCCTTGCAGTATGGCACAAGATGTGTAAAGGAGTAGCCAGAGTCTACAACTAAAGCACATAGCTCCTTCTTGGAGTCATGCTTTATATAGTGATACTGGCTCAGCTGTGGGGCTGCATCAAAAAACAAAGTAAAACAAAAAGTTTTCAAACTAAAACAAACATGAATGCACAAACAAGCCATATGCAGAGTTGATGAATCCTATTAGGACTTGCTAAAATCCACAATTTTAAATGACTCGTAACACAATGAGCAAACAGTCTCTTTAGAAATTTACTTAATTTATTATATATCATTTATGCAGAAAGTCATAGGGCAACTGGTCAGTCAGAAGCAGTTTATCTTAAAAAGTACTTCATACTTTTTAACATGGAACTTCTGCAAAAAAAGTTGTAATAGAGCACAAACTGTTGATTGTAAGTTACATTGGGGAGTTAGTCGCGACAGCGATAACCTTTATCCAGCAAAATGTTGAGGATATATCTAAGAGGGGTTGCAACATGGAATGTCTTAATGAGGAAGTTTTACTGTAGTATAAAGTCTCTCCCATTTTACAAAATTATATATTTGTAACCAAGATGACTGCCATGTTATAAAATTTCTTCAAGTAGCTTTCCTTTAAACAAAGAAAATTATTGCACTTTTTACCATTGCAACAGTAGAGAGCTTTGAACTGATATTCTTCAAACAAAATTTCGACCATAGCTTCTTGAACTGAAGTGAAATTGAAGAGTGGTTCTGTGACAATCAATGTGGTCTCATTGAAGTCCACCTTACCAAAAACAAAAATAATTATGAAAAATTAATGCACTCTTATCTTATAAATAAAACAGAGTGTAGTGATTAGTGTATGTGTGTGGGGAGGTGGAGGGTGGGATGTGGCTTTGGTTTATAATTATGCAAAAATCTACTGTTTGTATGATCCTCACTAAATTCACCAGGAATATTATTTTCATTCCATGGAAAATCATAGGCTGGCTATGTTGGTGCATTTCACTTTGGAGCATGTTCATATTTTTGTTGTAAGATGTTACTGAAAGTTTCAGGTGAAAAAAATAACCTCAAGAAATTGCAACAAACCTCAGCTACACAGAGCAAATTTTTTATGCTGTAATTTAAGAGGGTATCTCAACTAGTTTCTAATATAACATTTATCTATCAAAAAGTCCCTGTAATTGCATTTATCACTTTTTATTCTCATGTGTTATCACTGATGAATCAACATCTATGGTATAATACAGTGGGGTGTTTAAATTAAAACCAGTCATTATTTCATGCATTTCATAAAAAAATTTGTAAAATCTTTATGAAAAATTGCTCTTTAATATTTTAAGTATTAAGTTATTTTTTAAAAAAGTGAGTTCTTAGGCTAGCCAGCAATAATTCATTCCCCCATCATAGATCCACACCAAAAGACATTTCACCTTGCAGCAGTCTGCTCCAAACATGTGGTCCCATACTTGTCGCTCTATGTCCCAATTTACCAGGTAGCCCTGAAAAAAAATGTACTATGCTAGCATTATGTTCACTGAAGCAAAAAAGCATGTACAACTGTCTTTTGTATCATTACCAGACTCCCTAAGCAGTTTCTGTTTCATGTGCTTTATATTACTCTTCATCAAAGAAAATTTACAGCACATGCATCATCAAAATTTGACACAAATGAATATGTGCACAGTTGATTAGAAATTAATGGAGAAAAATAAAAAGATATAAGTACAGTACTAAAATATTACAAAAATACATTTAAAAAAATTAAAATACAGAATAATGCTACAGAGCACTTCTAAAGATCATTTTTATCTATTTACTAAATTTAGTCCTTCAAGTGCCACACACAAAAGTGATTACAATCAGCTTAAATAATAATAAAGCTGATTTATATAGCACTTCAACTTATATAGCACTTCAACCCTCCATGAAAGTGCTTTACCATTTATGCATACACACAACAACAATAATAATAATGATGCATAGTGTATGTGAAAATGAGTGTGTGTGTGTTTGTGAAAGTATTTGCATGTGTATGTGAAAGGAACCTGTGAGTATTGATGGCACTTTTTGAGTAAGTGGTGGGCATTATCAAGGGTCAACAGTCATTTCACCACAAGACCATTTCACCCCAGTCATAACGCCCCACAGGCTGAGTCAAATCATCCCACTATGGCCATTTTTGTCCCAACATTGAAAAGTCAAAAAAGCTTCCAGCATATATTTACAAAATATTACTGAAGTCAAAATTGATGTTATTATACCTTTTGAAATGGCAGCAAATAATACAAACTTGACAAGTCTTTGCATTCATCAATCTGATCCCCAATAAATATTCTTGTTCGCACATTTTTTGCCTTCATTACACAGTTTGGAATGATCCTGAAAGAGGAATACGTTTCAGTCAGACTTGCAGCTGGAACCACATAGGCGATCATAGCAATTGTGACTTAATTACGTAAACTATTTCTTATATGCACACATGATCTAGCAAATTAAATTCTTAATTCGGAACACAATGTCAACAGCGTTACAAAATATCGTCTGCATGTTATTCGTTTCAATGACATTTTTAAACATACAAGTCAAATGCTACAAAAATAATATTCTGAGTTAGTCTTGTTTTAGCCAATTATTATACTGCTTTAGTTATGCATACTTAGGCTCCTTGTCCGTAGAATACCCAACTTTCGCAGTTCCCGCTCCATTATCAAGCACTAAGGTCGCCATGCTTGTTTGCTACGCTTTCTTTGGCTTGGGGGCACATGTCGTAAAACAATTATTTCATTATTATTGTTCTAAATTGTAGGCATATTACTATCATATACACAAAATGGTTAAGTAAGAGATATATTTTAGTAAGAGTTGCTATATCAAATAGTTCACTTGACGATAACGACATACCACTGCAGAAAGAAATGCAACTCCTGAAGCAAAACCGAAAGCGAGTTATGTCCCTTGCAGTCAGCAGCGTTGCCAAGTAGTCGCGTCCTGTCGCTGAGTGGCAGCGTATGATCGACAGTCGCCCACTCTACGAGATAGGCGCCGAACAAACTTCGCCTTGACTCTAGTGCTACCAGGCACTCATCGCGGCAGCTAACACTTCTGCCAACTTTAAATGTAGAGGGGTAAGCGACTTTTCGTCTCATCATGGGCTTGGATTACTGAAGGACCAGCTTGAAAGCGTTGTCAACGTGCATCAACGGATATGGACGTTTTTTTAAAGTGACCAGCACTGACAAAACTTTTACGGACTAAACAGAAATAAGAGAAGTTGTGACAGTGAGTATTCATTGCCTAGACCTGTGTTTATGTCTGCGTCTCTCTTTCTGTTTCTGTGCTCTCTTAGTAAGGGTTCAGCGGGTGCATCCTAGAAATGTTTTTAGGAGAATCAACGGTTGGTAAACACTCTACGAAAGAAATGCTGTAGTCTGCCTTCATTTATTTACTGAGTTATTGTACTATGTGTAATCTCGTGGTCTACCTTGATTTCTTTATTGCGGCTGTTGTGTGATTGGCAATGCTGTAATGTGCCTTTGTTTAATTACTCACAGATGTATGGTCCGCGACGCTCACGGGGAAAGAAAGATAACAGATTGTTTCGCCGAGACGAGCTCTGACTAAAGTCAGCAACACAATACCCGGCAATAAGCCTGTTTTCGAGGCCAGGCACCTCGGTGACTTATTAACTCCACAGAATGGCACTCAAGATACAGACTGAAAGGTGTTTTTAGTTCAACTGCACTGCTGTGTTCTCGATACTGTCGGCTTGTCCTTTGTGCTTAACATTAGTCGGCAAGGACACAACTTTTTTTCTTTTCATTGCTGTATTCTCAAGACAGAACAAACGTTTTTCGCCACTTGCTCGTGTGTGTGTTTGTGTGTGTGTTGGGAGAGGGTGCGTGCACGTGCATGCGTGTGTGTCGTGAACAACATGAATTTGTGAGAGACTGCCTCGCTATGGTCTCTCCAGCATGACAATTTGTTAAAGAGACACTGAGACACTGCAACATGAACGCAGTCGAGTTCCTGGTCAGCCACAACGCCAAGGCCAAGAGGAGCACAGTGCTGAACGTTAAGCTCAAGGACCAGGTGAAAGGGGTTCAAACCCAGGCGCCAGACCCTATTCGACAAGAATCTCTTGTGTGGCGAGGACATGGTGGGAGACATCCAACTCACAGCAGTGTGGCATTTGATCGTCAGCTGGACAAAGTCTCCATCTGGTTGGAGCAGTGGGACCACGACACGGTAAGTAATACAATACATCTTTATTGTTTATTTCTGTTCACAACAGAGATAGAAACAGAACAACCATGCGAGAGACAGACAAACGGACTGACAGATAGACAAAAACAAGCAGTTCCACATTCTGTGACTGTGTAAATCTGATGTGACTGTTAGTAAATGCGCCGAGACCAATAGGTTCTGGAGTTTTCGAATTCGATCTTGTTCCCAGCGATGAGTCAGTTTTACGACTTATCTATTAAAGAGAGGAGATTCACACCACCACCAAAACCAAGAACAAAAACAAAGTCACGGCGCACGCACGCAGTCAATATTTGTTGGTCTGTTATAAATACCGAGCTCGGTAGAAGCGGATATGAATCTCTTTTTTTTTTTTGTCTACATGTCTTTGCAAGCCTGCTTTGCACTTACTAGACAAGCCCTTGAATAACCTTTCCGACAGAAACACACATCAGACAATTCTTTCGACACGCACGACAACACAAAGTCAGTTTGGAGCTCGCGCATATCAGGTGCCAAACAAGAGTCGTCAGAGAGGGGTGTAGGGGCTGGGCCATGGAGGGAGAGGGAAAAAATCGTATGATCTTAGAGGCAATAGCAATAAATGAAGAATCCAAGTGCGACACAGCATTTTGAGCAGTCTTAACAGGATCTCGCGGTACAGGGTCTAATAGAGTTTGAGAAATAGTAAAAACTAAGTAAGGAAGGGAGGAAGGAAGGAAGGAAGTTAGGAAAAAGTGACTTTAGCTCCAATGCCCGCTCGGAAGCCTTTCAAGCAGAAGATTTTTCAAAAGCTGTTACCTGTCACGTAAGACAAAGGACAACAACCTGTGGCCACCGCTTTTTTATTTATTTATTATTTGCTAATAGAAAGCAAGTTTAAATCGCCGAACCGATCATGTCCTACCACTCGTGTAACCAAATGGAAAAAAAAAATACAGAGAAGAAGAAGAGGAAGAATATATGCATGACGCAAGTCAGAAAGGAAGACGATATAAATGACCGTGGTGAAGACCAGTGTATTTCAAGGGACTGCTTATTGTGGTCCCAGTTTTTGTGCCGTTCAATACCCTGCGGCTCATAAAGCCAGCCCCATTTTTCGCTGTCGCCGTTCCTTGCTGCAAAGACCTTTTCACGCAGCGCTCTCTGACCATGGCGGCAGGAGAAATGGCTTCCGCGCATGTGCGATCGAGAAGGTCAATGGACGGACTTCTTTCATCTGAGGATTACTAGGGATTAGAGTGTGAATGAGATCCGAGGGATGATTTATTACCAGGGATCGGATTTTGTGGAGGCTACAAGGGCGGGCGCTCGCATAGTCGCTATTGTTCCTGCAATGGATTGTTTTCCAAGCTAGAAAGCCAGTAATCTACTTGGGTTTTATTCTCTTCTTTTATTTTCTTCTCAGTCTCTCTCTCTCTCACTCTCTCTCTCACACACACACACACACACAAAAATGCGTTCAGTCTTTGATTTCTTTTGCAACCATTATTTGCGTGACAGTCGTTCAGTCATGTCACAGTACAAGTGAATGCCGTTTCGCTATTCCTTCATATGAAAAAAAGGCTCCTCGTGCTCGATTCTTTTTTTTCTTGACAGCACTCAACGCACATTCATATTCAGTAAGTCACCTGTAAACACGACGGTTTTGCCATGTTCAAGAAACGAACAAAAATAACAACAGTAAAAGAAGGAGAAGGGAAGAGAGAAAGATAGAGAAAGGTTACAACCCCAGGTATATCTGCAGCACGGAAAATATAAAATGAAGTCGATCAAGAAAGACCTATACCAAGACTGTATCAAGCAAACAACATCTACTGAATGTATCAGCTAAATGTTCTTTTTAACCACAATAAGTACCAAACCCTTTCACAGTGCACTCAACTGGGTCAACGCCTACCTGTCGTCAAAAACGAGAGCAGAGGGGAGTCAGATAAATGCCTCAAACTACTCTCGATCTATTCCAGAAATGGATCATTGAACAAAGTATAGTGCTCTGTCATGTTTTGGTGGAGGGAGGGTCAACAGCCACTCGAGTCGCAATACCACACAGAAATAATGTAGTAGGATGTTGGCACCCATGATTTATGGGGATCCGCTAAAAGGTCTTACAATATGCCACTGCTCCCACCAGGAATTTACTAGCTGTGAAGTTTACGTTTCTACTGAACCTGGTTAGTATGCTAATGGCATGATTTTATTGTGTGACAAACTTTGTTATCAGGACCTCTGGAGCAAATCCTGGCGCACACACACACACACACACACACACACACACACACGCATAACACAAAAATATCAGCTAAGGGAAAAATAAACACACGCTTGCACCTGATAGAATTTAACACAACAAAGGGTGAAGGGGTGATTGTGATTTCCCGATACTGGAACCTATACATTTTCTGCTTTTCCTTTGCTTAAAAATTACTACTTGCGCGGCAGTACTGTCCTGTTTCCGTTACCTGTTGGAAAGTTTTTAATGGTCGTGTAACGTTGAAGTTCCTATGAGTGTGTGTGTGTGTGGAAAGAGAGAGAGAATTCTTCGTTAAGAGAGACTTACATTTTCTTATGCCAGTGTCAGTATTGCTTATCGATAGCCCTGTGAACCTGGTCCCACTGCAACACGTGTAAGTAGTTTTCACTGGTCAGATATGGACGAAACGTTTGGCGAAATCTTGCAAAGTTTTTACGTGCCAAACGAGGTTGCGGTTTTAGATACGCAATGCCAAACCTAGACAAGACCAGACAATCTAAACCGAGACTAGAAAAGTCACGTGAACTTTCCAGAACAAGTCAAGCCATACCAAGCCATGCTAAAACATGCTAGAAGTAAGCAAATCCAAAACCAAGTTAAGACTAGACAATCTAAACCAAAGACCAGGAAAGCCACGTCAAGATAAAAAAAAAAAAATCATTAACAGAGCTACAATCCAAGATAAGCCAAGTAATGACAAGACGTGCCAAGAAAAGAGAAGAAAATACAGGACAGAGCAAACCGTGGTAGGTCATGCCAGGCTGTCAAGCCAAACCAATACAAGGCAAAAAAGAGTCCAAGAGGCTCATTCATAACACGGGTATTAAAAACAAAAAGTACAATAAATAAATATGCAAATTTAAAGAATGCAAAACAGTTATAAGTTATCAAGTTATAAGTTATTACAATACGTACAGTGGAAATAATTATAGAAATATTGTTTCACTTATCAGATTTTTATCTGACGTGAAAGATATACCTCCTTTGCAAGGGGTAGGGTATCCTTCCTCTCCTGATATAAAAACTTTTGGGGGGAAGGGGGAACAAAAGAGGACACCAGTGGGGCACGAGGTTCATCTCGGTGCGAGAGCTGCTTCTCGACAACCGAGTCTTGCCAAAAGCCCTCGCTCCCAAGGATTGTCTGCTCTCGTCATAAGTGTCCAGTAATCAGCAGTCCAGTGAATGATAATGCCTTGAGCCTTTAGAATATGGCTGGCGCTGCCACACTTAATAAAAGAAATGGGCAAGCTAAACAAGGTAACATGACATGTATTGTACAAATGTAATTTTCGTAGGTAATTTTAGCACTATGGGGAGTCTCTTTATCTACTTTATTAAAAAAGAAAAATCATGAAAAAAAGAATTCACATGAACTCCGTTTGTTTGCTGTTACCAATGCCAGGTTTAAATTGAAAATATTACACTTTATCGCTCTGTGTAAACATTGCGCAGGAAAATATACACAAATTTAAGAAATATAACATTAATAAAGCATAAATCTTTAGTTTGTCAATATTCTTTGAAGAGGGCTGTAATATTTTAACGAATTCCAATCTGGTGGCTAATCTTAGTCCCACAGAAACACTGTTAGCAGCTAAGAAGCTTTAAGAGACTACATAAAAGCCAAGTATAAGTATTAATAATATTATTATATGTATTGTTAATAATATTATCATGTGTTTACATTATCCGAAAAGCAGTGGACTGGATATTCAATGGAAGGACTATATCTTTAGGGTTCTTTTCGTTCTTCGGTATTCGACTTTCTCTTTTCTTCTTTTTTATTATTTTCACATCCATTTGTCTTATTAACTGGTTTCTTGCTCTTTGCAAATTTTTGTCAAAAAATTTTGAATGACATTTGCTGTTTTTCAAGCGCTTAAATTTCAAATCGTAAATGGCATTAACTCACAAATCATATGAGCGGGATTTCAGTAGGATCTGGTACAACAAGTCACAAAGACATGAACTGTCTTGATTAAAAGTTACTGTGGAATGTTATCTCAGAGAGTTTGCACTTGCCAACGCTTACACATGCTCTCGTTTCTGAACATATCGATGGCTCTTTTATCGATAATGACAGACACTAAAAATAGTCCACTGCACGGGTGGCAAATGACGAAATACAAGAACATCTGGACAAATATCGTCCAACAGACAACTACCCAGATAACATTTGAACATTTTATAAACGGTTAAAAAAAAGTTATCGCGAAATGTTTGAATAATATTTGCAGCAAAAGTTTTTTAAATGTTAATTATGAAGAAAGAACAGTATTAATATGACTTCTCTTTGCATGCACACAGAAGTGCGCGGTTCTGGAAGCCATCTTGCGGCACAGCGGCTACAAACAGTTCCAGTTCCTGGCCACAGTGCTGCAGCCCTCCCTGCACCGGGACTTCATGTACGCCGCCAGCATCCGCTTCCCAGACATTGACTTCAAACCCATCAGCACCCACGTCTCGCGAGAACTGAAGGCAAGTTATTTTTAGAAACATTAGGTTAAGGGTCGAGGTAATTCCTTAATAGCAAACTAATTTGTCTCGTTCTGGTAAGAAAAGGTAAAACACAACAGTTTTATTTTTTGGACTATGAGGACTTTCTTTGCTTGTAGGAGAAATTATCAAGGCTTCGCTTGGATACATTTCACCGAGTAAAAAGTGCGTACCTGGATGGTGTGGACGGACTCAAACTCCCGAACTTGTGTAAGATTCACAGGAAAGTCTTCTAGAATCATCTCGTAAAAAGTAATTTATTTTTTGGAACATTTATTAAACCTGTAGACCAAATCGACTGGCCCCCATTATCAGTCAGAATTATAAACTGGTATAAAAGGCTTCAAAATGATAATCAAACGACCTGCATACTATGATTATCGTAATACTTTAACAATGTTGTTCAAATGTTACCTTCAATAAATAATTTGTACAAACATACTAATTTATAGAATAACTTGTTTTTATGATGTGTATGCTTTTTTTCCATGGACATCTTACCCCCTTGCCCATTACTACCACCAAGTACACCTGTATTCTTGCACGACATCCGAAATGAATAATACAGAATTGACATATAAGGTAAACATCCACCCTGACTGATGAACATGTCCACAAAATCAATCATTTCAGATCCAAAGTCGAAAAGCACCGGCTGGCCAGGTCCCTGATTGGAAGTTGCAGCACTCTGAGCGTCGGTAGCGAAGGTTTCCTGACGGATAGATTCTACCCCGATACCACCAGGTCCGTTCAGCCAGAATCAGTCAGCACGCGAGGAGCAGTGGCCAGGTAACTATACCCAGCACGACAGCGGAATCGTACCCGTGAAATCATGCCCATTTCTGGGTGGATAGCTGCCTAATCCCTCGCTTTCTCCAGAGACGAACGTCTCTGCTTTCTCCAATCCCAAGATAGGAGCGGTACGTAGATAAATTGCTTGGCGAGAGACCACAGCTACTTCCGTTTATGGTGTGCGCATGTCCAGCAGCATATCGGACTTTTATACATCGAATTTCGGCTTTTAATGTAGACAACATTAGCGTCGGAAAAAAAAAATGTTTACAGTACAATTCGAGCAACGTTGGGCAGAACATCCTCACAGAACGGGTGGATTCCGACTTTGGCCTCAGCACTGATCACGTGAACTGATTCCACCGTCCAGTCACGATGTACGTTCGTGTTTAGCGACAAGATGAGAACTTCATCATTTTCTCCCAGCACCCGGAGGACCTGTCGGTGGAGAGGGCATTGCAGCCTCGTTGTGCGCATGCGTCCCTTGAAAACTCGTAACAGCCATTGGCTCCGGAAGCAGACCGCGCTTTTATGCAGAAGATGATCGATTTGCGGGTTCGGCGATGAAGATATGGTGTGTGTGGTGTCAGAGAATCGAGTTAATTTGTAACGTGAACCTCTGTTTCGAATGGAAGTGGGGAAGAAAACAGGATGAGAAATCAATATGATATATTGGAGTCAGGTCCAATAAGTGATGTGTGTGTGTGTGTGTGTGTGTGTGTGTGTGTGTGTGTGTGTTGTGTGTGTGTGTGTGTGTGTGTGTGATTGATGTGAGGGAGTGAGAATTTTGCCTATTAGTAGTGATATTTGTTTCCTAGCTAGACGACAGCCACAGATTCCAGACGTCCAGGGTGGGCAATTAATTTTCCCCCGCAGGAGAATTGGGATGTTTTAGAGGGCCGGACTAAGTTAACTCTTTTCCTTCTGTATATATTATGTGCCCGAGCTGATCCCACAGAAAGCATTCCTCTCGGGGGCTTCCCAGTCTGGTGTATGCCAAGTAGCTCTCAGTCATAATCAAACAACAAAACTGCGGCAGGTTGCGTTAATGACCTCTCCTTATTTCTTGTACACACTGTCGTCTGCAATCTGTAGGAGTCTCCCACGAAGAAAGGTTTTTCTGTGCAGAACTCACATTATATTTCGAGAGGTCACGCAGCATTTCAAACCTATTATCGTGGCAGGTTCATCGACATGCCGGTCCGACGACATATTCAAGATGAAAACTTCCCGCGGAAAGAAGTAAACAAATCCAAGTCTTTAACAAGAGTACGAGTCTTTTGATCCTGAGCAGCCAGGTGTAAAGGTAAGGGCTGACAAACACTCCTTACCAACATTGTTAGTTGTGCTAACTGCTCATAGCTCACCTGCAGGGAGAGTCGTGACGTCAGCAAATAATTTAACATTAAACGGTTCTTTCGCCCCGGGTTGCTCTCTGGGTGTTAATTTTCTTTCAAAGGAAATTCTTCTGAAACTTTTGTGAGTGATCGTCATAGTAGAATGCTGACGACTGATTAGAGAAGGTTTAGAACAGGAATCGAAGTGCAGAGCAGGTGTCAGGTCCCTGTGGCACGCGAAATAACTATTATTCCCATAATTCAGTTAATGCTGCTAGTGTCCATAGCTTGTACAGGCGGTTCACTAAACTTCTGTCTTTGATATCACAGAGCACATGGTCATCGCGAGATGCAGAAATTCCAGAGGAAGGAATGCAGCTGTTAAAATGGTACACAAATTCTTGGAACGGTCAGTATTCTGTAGGCACATGCATGAGAGAAGGAATGAAGATGTAAAGCACTGTGCACATTGTAGACATGTTTGCAAGTCTGTTTCCCCTTCCCCTCCTGCACGCATGTTCACGTGTATTCTTGCTTGGCACACCATATTGTATAGTTTCCATCATATTTAAAGTAGCATACTTATTAAAGTCTAACAATTCTGTCATTCGTGTCTATATATATATTTTACTTTCAGATATGAAGAAAAATGAATTTCTACACAAGGTTCTCCTGAAGCTTGACCAAAGACAGCATTACTTTTTGTCAAGTATTTTAGCAGTGGGTATCTTGTATCACATTCTTGTGCTTTCTATAAATCCTCTTCATCATTATCCTTTAAAAATGGACTTCAATCGTTAATTGTTTTCTGTTCTTTTCTCAGACCAACAGATGCGCGCGCACATACGTATAGGCGCCATTAGCCTGTGTAAATCAGTAAATGAATGTTAGTGATGAGTAGATATTTCTCTTGAACTAACTCATCAACCTAAGAGACATTGTAGGTGTTGAAGAAAATACTGATGATATTGTGGAAATAACTATGACACCGTTAAGTCCCTCAGTGCACGTGCTTATCTCGTGCAGCACAAGCAGCACAAAGACTTCATCGTGCTTCTACCAGAGCACCTGTCGCTGAAGATTCTGTCATACCTGTCTCCTAGGAACTGGTCGTCGCCGGCAGGGTTGGTGTCTGTTTTCTCTATTGTTTTTATCTTTTTTAAATTCATGGTGAGAGATGCTATCAGTTCAAATTAACGTGACATAATGCCAATCAGATAATACAGATAATTAAGTTTTCTAGATCATGTTGGGTAAGTGTCACTAAGTCCATAATCATGACACACTGTCTACAGCTCTTAACCTCTCTGTCATTTCACGCAGGTGTGCAAGTCTTGGCAGAAGTTGGCCAACCACAACAGCCTGTGGGAGGCCAAGTGCAGAGAGGTCAAGTTGAAAGTACCGATATCGGACGACCCCATCTGGAAGCGAGTGTTTCGGGACAACCTCAACCTCCATCTGAACTGGAACAATGGTACTTGCCGCATCACCGATTTCAGAGGCCACACGCAAAGGTGGGGCAGACACATTAACCTCCTTCTTAACTAGGCAAACACGGACAAAGAGTTTAACCAAATTTAGCAAACTTTTTATATAATAACTGCCATGTTTAAACTTTTCTAGATTTGTTCTCAAGTCCGCATGCACTTGTACACAAAAGATGAATAAAAAAGAAGCAAGCTAAAGAGATAAGAGTGCAGAGAATAAATAAGAAAAACAAATAAAGAAAAGTAGAGATGAGCGGTGAGATAAATGAAGAAAAAAAAAAGTTTTACGTAGTATATTTGTGTAGTCAAATATATTGTTATACCCGATGTTTCTTAATCTGGTTTACATTTCCTGCTTTTAGGCTAGTTAATCGTCCGTTTTAATGGCTGGATGTGTTTTGTACATCATAGCGTGCCATTTCTAGCTGTTTTATGTTTCATTTTCCAGTGTTTTTTTTTCTGGTGTTATAGTGGGATATAAATGCTTAAAATTAAATTAAAATAAATCCTCCTCACTAAATTCAACGTTCACGACAACTTCTTCACGTGTCAATAACAATGATGACAATGATGTCAATGACAATGATCAACTTTATTTGGTCCCAGTGGGCAATTTAAACATGGAATCATTATTACTCATTATTACATTATTGTTGCTCATTATTTACATATTGAAATTGTGGGGGCATTACCAGCGTGCTGACGGTGACCTTCGACAAATCCCGGATCGCCAGCGGCAGCGGCGACAAGACGATTCGGGTGTGGGACATCCAGACAGGACAGCTGCTGCACGTGCTCAGGGTCATACTAAGGGTGTCTGGTGTCTGCAGTTCTTCACAAAACATCTTCTTGTCTCCGGATCTTTCGACTCCACTATAAAGGTGTGTAAATAAGTTTTTTTTTAATTCACAACAAAAACAAAACGAATCAACAACAAAGCTTTGAATTTTTTTCTGGAAACAGCGATGTCGATGCACGTGCAAACAACACCTATGACAATGTGTGCCATATCCTCCCTCTCCGTTCTCAGGCGTACTTCTAAGATTTATTAAAGCATGTTCCATGGTTTTGTGGCTTGACTGGACAGGTTTGGAACCTTCGAACTGGAAATACTTCACGCACGTTGCTAAGCCACTCGGGACCGGTGTGGGCACTGGCGCGACATGGCAATCTCCTGGCGTCTGTCTCACAGGATAGGACGGTAAAGGATGGATTCTAAACTCCTGTTCACACATCTTGTTTTCCTTTGTCTTATTTTCGCTAATTTTCTTTTTTGCATTTCTTTCTTCCATCTTTGTCTTCTGTCCAGTTGTTAGTCTTTCATCATCCCTTCATCCTAAATGCACAGTCTTTTTTTTTTTCCTGGTCTTACTTTTACTCCTTTGTTATTTTCTCCAGTTTTTCTTTTTGTTTGTTTTTGTTGTTGTTGTTGTTGTTGTTTTCTCGTTGTCAACTTTATCTTCCGCCCATACATCCCCTCTTCGTCCGTCATGTTGTTATCTTTGTTGTTTTGCCGTGCAGGCCAAGGTTTGGAACATCAATCGCTGCCGGCTTTTACACACGTTGACTGGTCACAACGCCGCCATTTTCTCCGTTGACATGAACGAGTCCGGAAGCACGGTCATCACGGGGTCAGCGGATCGGGTGAGCATGCGCTCATACTACAGTTTAGCTCCGTTTGCGTGGCAATAAGACCCTTCACACCCATATACGTTCTCATAAATAGTAACGTCTGTCATTCTTGCATAAGAAACGAAACAAAAATTCGTACATCCCGATAACGACTTCAAAGTACCTCTATAATCATCGCCATCATGATTATCGTCATCATCGTCATTATCATAGTTAGTATTAAGATACGTTACATGAGCAAACTCTCAAATCCTGTGATCAGCTGTTAATATCTAACACAAAGCCTAAAACATGTCTGCTATTAATTATTTGGTTTTTGCTTTTCTAAAACTCTTTGTCATACTGTGTTGAAAAAAATAAATCAAAATTACTGGAAGAAGTTTTGTGTCACGTGTTTTCTCTCTGATGTCAGAGCGTGCGCTTGTGGTCGGTTGAGACTGGAAAATGCCAGAAGGTCATCTGGGTCAGCCCATCCACCTCAATAATGGCGCTCAGCTACAGCCAGGGCTATTTCGCGTGTTCCTATGGCAACACAATATGTCTCTATCGTGGCACGAAGCTGGTCAAGACTTTCAACGAGCACTACAAGCGGTCAGTGTCACATGCGCTTGCATGAAGAGAGGGAGAGAAAGGAATACTTTTTTTTCCATGTTTCGTTTCTCTATATCTCTTTCTTTTCACTCACTATTTCTCTTTACAGCTTTTAGCAATTTTGTTAAAAGAACTCGCGTTGAGATAACTGGCTTTAAATAATTCGCATGAGATAATTGGCTCAGAATAATACGCGTTACCTCCCCCCATGTGTGCTTGATGCAGTGTGGAGACATTGCAACTGAGAATCGTGGATGCAGAGACAGGAGAGGGCATGCTTGTCAGCGGCGGTCAAGATTCGATGGTCAAGTACTGGGATGTCTCCAAGTGAGTACAGATCTTAATCTGCTTTATTATTTTTTTTTCATAATTTCATACCTTCCTACATACTGGGCAGTGTTTTGACACCATCTAAAACCTTCTTTACTGTCGGCAAAGATATAAAAGGACAAGGTTGTAAAGGCGATGAAGAGACCAGAAAGAAATAGAAAAGGAAGCAAAAAATTAAGAATCATGCAGGACGGTAAGGACAATTAGAAAATCGGCGACGAGGTCGATGTGTAACCTGATAGTGTTCGTCGATGTACAGCCAATTTTAATGTTTGTCATTGAACAGCCAGTTCTAGTGATCTTCGATGCACAGCTAATAATGTTAATTATCGTAATTATCTTTTTACTACTAGTTGTAGTTTCGTTGTTTGATAACCATGTGTAATGCTCGTCATTAACAATCGATTGTAGTGTTGGCCATCTGCACAGCAGGTTCCTTTCTCTCTGTCCGCCAGAGACGCCAGCATCCAGACCTTTTCAGGTCACGCGGAGATGGTGAGCTGCATTCACTTTGATGAACTTAGAATCGCTAGTGGTTCCCACGATAACAAACTACGACTGTGGGATTTCAACATCTGAATAAGGAGTAGCCTCTTGCCCATGATGAGTAACCTCCCGTGCCTCATCTCATGGGAGACTCCACTCACTTGGAGATGATGCTGCTGAAAACGATGACAATCAGGCGAAGGATGCCTGGCAGAAGCAGTCGTGATGCTGACAACAACCATGGCTATTGTAGTGACAACGAGGACAGCAATGGTGATGATGGCTAGTCTCTATCCATATCATGGCGTCTGAGCCACCAGCACAATGAAAGGCTCTCAAGCGTTTCTTTGTACCTCACCGGGATTACCTCGCTTGACTTGATTTCAGTTTGCGCTTGTCATTCACTCAACTACAAATATGCACTTGTAACATGAAAGCCCAAGTGCCATAGGCTCCAAGTCTGACTTGGTCACCTGAAGCTGTTTACCATGACTTTCAAGAATGAAGTGCCATTCTTTGATGTTTTCCAGAAATGTACGTGTGTATGTGTTGTTATAATGTGTAAGTGATGGTTTGTGCATGCCTACTCTGTTAAGTGTGCACATGTATGTGCATGCCCGTGGATGTATTTGTCTTTTATACGATCCACAAATCAAAACTGTCATGTCAAAATAGTGCGCCTTTCACCGCTTTAACAAGTTAAAATATAAAACAGTCTTTGGGTTAACTTTTAATAGAATAAAACATTCAACTGTCCCTGGCATAATTGTTACATTGATTATAATATGCAAGTCTGTGGCTTACTGTTGATATATTAAAATATTGAGTTTGTGGCTTTTGTCTCAGACTTCTTGATTCAGTCACATACATTTACAATAAGGTATAGATGAATACAATTAATATGTCGAAAGGCTATAGCTACACAGTCTCGGCATAGCTACTCGTGCTATTCAGACGCGCCAGTACCAATTAAAAGATTTTAAAACTGTCTCTCAGTCAGTCTATAGCCTATCCGAAAGCAACCCACTAAGGTTCGTCTATTAAAGTTCTGTACAGAAGACAGTGTGGCGAGCTCCACTCCCTAGCTGTTTGTGTAGGCATCTTATTATCTGTTTATGCAAAGACCGTCTTCAAGTGTAGAAAATGGCGGCAGTGGCAGACGACGCTAGAGAAGTCGACGTGGACAGTTTTGATTACGTCCAATTGTAATTCCTGCCGCGAGGATTACCAGACGGTTTTCCAACAGATACTGACAGCAGGTGTCTATGGGGTTCCGAGGGGAATTTTCTCTTTATAGCTACACAATGCATTTTATACTAATATACACAAAAGAATGCAAGACCGTGTTTCTACGGCACTCACTTGAGTTGATCTTTGACCTTCTTGCCCCATATGCAAATGATCCAGCCTCGTTCCTAATACATTTCAACTCTGTAGTACAATGCATTCTATATGCATAGAATGGAATGTATAGCTAAAGAATGCATTCTCTACTTATAGAATTGAATTTTATAAATATAGAATGCATTTTACACGTTTGAGTAACTAGCGGGACTAGAACTAAAATACCACTAATCATAAAGAACATCTCAAACTATTTGTTTGTATGCGAGTGTTCACTTGTCGGTAAACACGGTAAGATACACCGTGCAGTCAAGCAGCCATGCATGAAGTTCTCACCGGAGCACGGACAGCCAGTGTGAAAGGAGAATGATATAGTACAGTATAAGGGAGGCAACCAGACAATTCGTTATGCAAAGCCTCTTTGGAACTTGGATTTTTTTAATTTTTTTTTATAAGATGGACATTGGTATCAAGGAAGCTACCCTGGTTGGAGTTACTAATTCATTTTGTTTACATTTATTAAACTTTTGTTTTATTCCCATCTTCAGCTTCAATAAGTTACATTTGGGGTGGTAGTCTTGTACTTTTAATGTCATGTTCTCATGATTATTGATTTTCGTATTAATTCTGTTAAAACCCTATTATTGTTTTCTTTCTTGACATAAAATGCTAGAAGCCGTTGTTTTAAAAAGTCTCATTCTCCCCACTACAGTTTAAGATCATGTCTCCTCTTTCATCCATGATAATGATGTACTGAAACTGTAAAGAGAACAGCTTTATACATTACACTACAGGTTGATCCCACATTAAATTTTGAATATTTTGGTATGCAATTTTCATATGATGAACAAACGCTTTCATTTATCAAAAATATGGCATGTGCCAGTCAGTAAAATGTGCTATTGACCAACATGAGAAAATAGCTTATAATTGCCTTGATATAAGATGTGCATACACAAGACTGTCAACTGCAACAACCCACCCCAAACAGAGGGTTCCAAAATGGTGCATCACATTATTGGCTGAACCTCAAAAGCATTAGATTGGGGGAGTGGGGGAGGAGAGTGAAAAGAGAGCATGGCAGAAACACTTGTATGGTGGTGTACAACAGACATTAAATGGAAACTTAAAAGGTGTCAAAGGAAACAGTTTGGGAATGAGACTGCGAGCAAGATCCAACAACTGGTGAATAAAGTCTCAAAGAAAATTCTTTTGCTACCAGATCCAGACTCACTTCTTTGTCTGTGGACTTGATTATTGTGACCTTATTTTTTACATCACCTTATTCTTGCCATACCTGTAAAATATAATCCTTCTTTGACAGGCCTGATGCTTACTAAGGCACAGAAGGCACAGACCTCTGTTATCAAACCACTTTTGTATGACTGCGATACAGACTTTCAACCCCACTCTAAAGCACTGCTTTGAAAGTGCTAATGTCCTCTCTTCAAGTGTTGTTGGTTATGTCCTGTTCCTCTTGTAGTCTCTGGTCATGTCCTTTGCATAAATCTGATATCTTTCAACTGAAGACTCAGTTACAAAATTTGATTCACCCCTACATTTATACATATGTATTCCGAGTAGTTAATAAGTAAAATAAAATTAATATTAAATATGACTTATTTAATATAGTATAGTTAAGAATTTCTTTATCGGAGTAACTTAAAGGATGATTTACATTAGATTATGCTCACTATTGTAATTGCAATCATCAATTGCCATACCCCATAACCAAAAGATTTCATTGAGCGTATCTCTGTGATACCGATACTAGCGCGTTACAAAACTACATCATCATCATCATCATCATCATCATCATCATCATATATGCAAAAGAAACTTTACTTTGTGCGCACATAAATCTCATCAAATCATAGAAAAATATGCTTTTATAGATTCTATATACTAACATAAAAATATCAAGTAGCTTCTACAGCAGATTTACAGCTATTTATCACTTGGCTTGAATAACAGAATGTTATATACAAACAGCTAGCTGTAGTGTGTGTTGGCATTGTGAATTAACCTATTCCTGTTAAGTATTATTAACTAAAATCACTTGTCACAAATATGCTAAAGTTATGTTTGGTCTGTGTGATTTAAAAAAAAATATTTCAAATAATGAAGCTTTGAAGAAAATAAGTTGACACTTTTTATTTTAAGAGTAGGTAAAATGGATAATGATTACAGAAGATTTAGAAACCTTCAGGAATGCTACATGTACCACACAGCATAAGAATAAAATTTTAACAACACACTGCTGTTCTAACACACAACCATGACCAGATTTGCTCTTAATAAAAGGTATTTATTTCAAAAATATATCTCATGAATTACATAAAACTTTACTTAGCTTTCTGGATGTTGCAACAAAATTCTTGAATCTGACAGACTATTAAAAAAAAGAAAGAAAAACAAGCAAAGCAAAAAGTGTATTTCATTTTTTTAAATTCTATGGTACCTTCAATTTCACTTTCGATTGTATACCAGCGCCTGTACATAAACCTATATGTTGTGGAAGCCTTAAAATACTGGGCAGAGTGAGCTACAAAAGGAAGCTACACACATTTTTTGCCAAAAATAATAATAAAACGGCGTCTTCACACACGTACACACACACACAGAAACGACGAAAGTGAAAAAGAGCGACGCTTACAGGTCAACCAATCTTGATAAAGAAGACTAAATCACACTTATTTTGCTTCGTCGTCGAATCATTACATAGAATCATAGATGGTGATATAGTATCGACTATGAACTGGACGAGTCAACCACGAAGTGTGGTCGAGTTGACCGGCCCCGTGTAAACCTGTGCATAACACGGATACTAGTAACTTGGTATGTGGCCTAGATATTCTGTTGAACCTTTAGCACCAAGAAAATGGTTTGCACATATAATAGTAAACCTTTTAACCTTACGCCATGACACGCCATCTCGGATAGACAATCACACGATTTGTGTATTTTTCGTAGTTAAAATGATTGTCGGTTGAAGAAAGCGTTTAAAATTCACCCCTTGCACGTGATGTTGACCTGTATGTCTCGAATCACTCGTGCAGCATTGTTTACAATTTCGCGGCATGGTTCACTGTGGGATAAACAACTTTCACTGCAGCACGCCTAGGTCAAATCGGAGCTTGCGGAAACAGGTGCACGAACACAAGGGAGTACTGTTCTTTCGATGGACCCTCTTATTGTCACATTTACTCAAACAAGAAATACAATACTTTGTGTGGCACAAATAGCCGCGAGCGGAAGAGCGGGATGCATGGAGTGTGACATGCGCAGTGGAGCTCGGGGTCGAGTTGAATACTTCTCCCACCCGCTACCCGGCTGCGTGTACCCACGTCATGCAAGGCTGCAGCGCCAGGTAGCACGACATATGTAGGCAGGCCCGTTCTTAGCCCCCGCGGGGCCCGAGGCAAAAGGGCATGTGCGGGGCCCTCACGCCACGATCACACGGTTTTAGTTGGGATCTAAAGTCACTTTTTTCCTCAGGGATATCTCGTCTTTTATCATTGATAGCACGCTGCATACACATTACAACATAAGCCTACGATTAATTTATTTGTAACGTTCGTCAATAGGTTATGTAACCAACACGTCAAATGGCTACGTAGAGTGGGCTGTCGTACCAGAAATAACAGAGATTGAATTCCGCACTGAAGTGTTTTATTCAGTTTTGCTCAGCGTCTGGCCTAACTTCTCTCTCTCTCCAATTCACAAAGAGGTCCCACACCACTGTCAGCTCTGCTATTTATTCTCCCTGCCCTCGAACATTCTAGCCCTTCCTCGCACAGACATTCTATTTCGTCGCAATAAAGACATTTTGAACATCGCTACATTGTTGAACATCATTTCCTCCCTCGCGCAATGACAAGACATTTTTACTGTGAACATTGCTACATTGTTGAACATCATTTCCTCCCTCGCATAAGACATTTTACTTTGAACATTGCTACATTGTTGAACATCATTTCCTCCCTCGCACAAGGCATTCTACCTTTTCATTGCTGCCGTGCTGAACATTCTGGAATATAGATGCAATCTACAACCCAAAGACATTATACTTCGTACACTACTAGAGTGCTACAGTTACAACGAAGGGAACCTACAGACAGGCTACAGTCTGCAGTCGTAGTTGAGGTTGAGTTGATGGGTTTTGCATCCGCCATTAAGTAAACACACTAACACACACACCGACACACGTACATGCTAAAGACATTCAGATTTAGTAACCAAATAACATAGCAACACGTAACATACGGCATAATATACACATGTAAGTTTTCAACGCTAAAAAATATTTACAAGTGAACTTTCCTGGCCTTCATTAAAGCAAAATCATCAATCAGTTCACTGAAATCTAATTCCGAGAAACACTGTTCTCGATGGAGAGTATGGCCACAGGCCATGTTCCTCAGCCGATCTTGGCACATCGTTGACCGCAGGTAAGTTTTAATTAATTTCAGTTCGAGAAACTTCGTTCTCCGGAAGCTACTGTCACAGGTATTGTGAGGGCAATTCTTAAGGCAATCCATAAATTCGGAAAATCGAATGATCGTCCTTTAATGGAGAGGAAAGTCAACATCTTACGAAGGTCTCCATGCACAGAATCTGGAAAAAAACATACTTCAATACGTCCATTTCCCTCGGCAAGCATGTATCCATCGACATCTCGGCTTTCTCCATGTGTTAACACATCTTCCAAATTCTTCCCACATGACTTCGCACCGACTTTTGGCACTCCTTGAAGTTGTAGATAATCCAAAAATTTTGATTATGATTCCTTAATTGTTCAATCTTCTTTGAAGAGACGCAATTGCTGTATCCACTATCATGTTGAAGCAGTTGATGCGGAATCCTCCTGGGCATTTCTTCCTCCTACATCTTCTCCTTCGTATTGTTCGTAATCAAACATTCTCCTTCTCTTTCTAATTCGTGTAGCTTTAAAAACTGGTTCTGTAGCCAAATCCTCTGCAATTCTCTTGCATTAATCAGATAGCTTGAAAATCCATTTTGACGATAATCTGTCAGCCATGTGCAAATGCCCTCCAAGCCATTTAGTGCATCTGAAAAATCCGCAGTCAGATACGGCTGACTACACTTCCATATGCCTAGTTACCATATCAATCAAAAGCGCGGGGCCCCTTGAAGCGCGGGGCCCTAGGCAGATGCCTCGTCCGCCTGCCCCTAAGCACGGCCCTGTATGTAGGCGCGCCAGTGGCATGAGATCTCATCCTTCTCTCGGTGAGCCTATTTTAGCAACGATTTCCACTCAGGATCATTTACAAAAAGAAAGAATTACAGCACGTGTTTCCACGCCCTACCTGCATGTGTATCACCGTATTTCGCTGTTTATTGCAAAATCGTCTGCGAGTGTAGAAAATGTCAGCGGTAGCAGACGACGCTGCAGAATTGACATGGACAGTTTTGATTATGTCCACATGGTGATTCCTGATGTGAACGGCCTGCCGCGAGGGCAAGTCATCCCCAGACGGTTTGTCCGCCAGAAACTGAAAACGGGTGTTGACCTCTACTACGGTAAGTCGCATGAAAGATAAAGTTATCCAACAACACCATGCACTCTAGAGTGGCATTTGGTAAACGCTTGTGTGTAGGTGACTGGAGTACAGCTAGAATACTTCTAATTGTACAGAATACCTTTAACAGCTTATTTCGTACGAGTATTCGCGTGCTGGCGACGTTTAGAGACGGTACGAGATGTCAGGAACACGAACAAGCATGCGAACGCGCCGTCATACACTAAGGTTGTTGTCAATGTTGCATTATGCATGCATTAGAGACCACAAGAGCTACTTCCCATCAGTGCCAGAATAAACAGCTGCTCAGTGTTGCGCCATATTGTTCACTGTGATTGTGTCAGGCCTGGCGAGATGGGGTTGGGGGGAGTCTGGTGTACCTGGGCCCGCGGCTGTGACAGGGGCCCGGCCTTGGTCAGTGTATTGTTTTCTTTTTCTTTTAAATAAATATCTGGGGAAAGAATATCATAGCATTACACGTGGAGAAGTCGCGTTTCAAGTCTGCAATGTACTGTTGGCAGTGGTAATGTACTATTCCCAGGGGTAGTGGAATAGAGAAGTGGGTTGGCACGGCAATGGGAGTGTGGAGAGAGGGGTAGTCAGCACTGTCGTGTCATCAGCGACATCCTGTTCACCCCACAATGATGTCGGAAAGCCGCTAGACACCGATTAACTATCGCTTAAGACCAGTCTAGAACAAGGGTGGGTAACCTTTTTTTCCCCCGCCAAGGGCCATAAGGATATTTGTAACATCATTTGAAGAACAAACCAAATTATCAACTTGAAAGTTTTCCCTGCTATATTTCATCAAGCTGTAATGCTGTCACTTGGCACTGACTGAATGTCACTGAGCTACCGCAACACAGATGGGCAGCCAACAAGAGGCATGCCTATCTGTCCTATCATCGTTACTTTATGCTCTAGTTCCACGGTTCACAACCGGTGGTACGCGTACGGCAAGAGTTATGATGGGTAGTCAGCGACCTATATGTACTTTAAATAAGTACTTTTATGTGCGAACTTACACACGAGGAGTACCCACGGATATACTTTCACCCTTTGAGGTTACAGTCGCGAAAAAGGTTGAGATTCTCTGCTCTAGTTGAGTCCCCCGTGCGGTTGCCTGACAAGTGCATAGTATGTATCGGAAGAGGAGTTGGTCGTTGAACTTGAAGACTTACAAACAATTCATAATGCTGATTTCCGAGATTCATCGCTAACACCCTTAGAATTGTTAAACAGCCTGAACTGTTCACAAATTTAAATGTAATCCTTATAATCTTTTGCACATTTCACTTACCGTCGCTCAAGCGGAACGTTTGCTGAGGATTCATGGCCGAGTGAAGAATGTGTGTCAGCCCACAATGTGTCAAGATCGGGTGAACAGGTTAGGGTGCTGGCAGTGTACAGGCTCGGCTCACCAGGCCCGAGGCGCATTATCTCTTAATAACCAATTTCAAATATTCTGTCAATAGAGCATAACAACAACCTGACTGTTCCAACTATATGCAAACAAACGCAAACTTAGATAATAAAAATAAATAAAAAGTACAATTTGACAAAAGTTTCGTTTTATTTTAAAGAGAACGGCTACAATTCTGTAGACTAATTTTAAGAAATTTTTATATGTTTGTATGAAAAAAGGTTTGACTTACAAGCAAACAGATATTATTCATGGTCTTGTTGAGAGTCTGATTTCCCCTATTTGTTTAAAGGTGTACTAATGATGGGACCCAACTCGGAATACACTATGAAAATAGAAGAATACGTAACAATGGAGAACCGGAACTGGAAGCCTGACCTTTCAACTTTGATAGCTACGCCCTGGTGCGACAGTGGCTCCCGCCGCACAGCTTCCGTTCTCTGTGATCTTTTGAAAAGGGACGGCACTCCTGATGGGCTGTCCACCCGGGGTATAGTGCAGCAGTTACTTGGAAAATTACGAGACAATTTTGGACTCACACTTAAAGTTGCCTTCGAGTTTGAATTCTTTGTCATGAAGGAGGTAAGCATCCAATAATAAGTGTATGTGAAAAGAGTAGTTGAAATATGCAAATAAGTTCTTCTGATGGCAGTATTTTTTGTAGCTGTCGCTATCAAAAGGAGCATTTGATTTTCTTCCTACTGTTGTTGTTTAGCGACATTGTCGAAATACTTACAACAACATAAAATCTAACTATCGAGAATCAGTGCTTGACCAGTTAAAATAAGACATGAATAAATTAAAAATGACAAATAGAGATGAGAGAATTTCAATATTTGTCAGCTTTCAAACTCATTATTTTGCATTTATTACATTATGCTTTGAATTATTTCCCTTTAAGGCTTTTGATCGTTGGTTAAAATTATCATCTTCATTACTGATTCAAATTACTACACTGTAATAATTTGTTTGAAATTATTGTTCATCAAGATTTATAATAATGAAAAGGATTTAAAAGGAGCAGAGACAGGTCGTTTCCGTCTACTATAAGTTTTTAGCAGATATATAAGTCCTGCAGTTTACTGTGTGGCCATGACGATAAATTACACATATTGGTGTAAGAAAATGGCTAAGAAATGTGTCAATAAACACTCAAAGTTGTACTGAAGACTTTCTGAATAACATTCTCTAGAATTAAGTGCAGTGAAATGTATATATACACATAAATCGTGAGTGCATATATTTAAGTGGATCTTTTATTTTGATTGTTTTTTTTTCGTGTACTTATACAAAATATCAGTTATGAAGAACTAGAAAACAGGAAATACTTAACAAATAGCTCGAAAATCGTAATCCATTTGTGCGAGAAAAAAATCAGTAGAACGATATAAGCTGTTGCTGTAGTTACTGGCAATAGGCAAAAACCATTGAAAGTGTATCAAGTAAATATATCGTGTTTGACATACTGATTCTGCTTGCTCGTTTTTAGGACACTTTAGAACCGCTCGGAGGAGACAGCTGTCAGTTTTTTGACCTTCGCAGAACGGAGGGTAACATCGACATGTTCTACGACCTGTGCGAGACGCTGGAGAAGGCGGGGCTGCACGTGATGTCCTTTTCCTCAGAGTTTTACGCCGGCCAATGGGAGCTCAACTTCGACCCTCAGGATGGCATCAAAGCCGCCGACATGGCGTTTCACGTGAAGAACGCCGTCAAGAGCTTCTTCAAGCGGCGCGGCTACACGGCCACCTTCATGTCGGTGCCTGATGATAGTCTGGGGCGCAGCGGCCTTCACTTCAACCACTCTCTGTGGACGGCGGCCGGCCAGAACGCCATGGTGGACGACCAGAGGAAGGACGCCATCTCCGACCTCGCACTGCGTTGGAACGCAGGCATCCTGAAGCACGCGCGCGCCCTGACAGCGCTGTGTTGTCCCACCATCAACTGCTACCGACGCCTGCACCGAGTGGCCTGCCCTTCCAAAAACACCTGGGCGGTGGAACATCGTACAGGTATGACCCGCTTCAGGGTGTCTGATAACAACGTCTTCATTGAAAATCGCCTGCCATCCTCCGCTGCCAATCCTTACCTGGTCATCGCTGGTCATCTGGCAGCAGGAATGGCGGGACTGGAGGCCGCGGAAATCGAACTGCCACCAGAAATGGATCTCGAACATGCGCAGAAACTGCCGGTTTCGCTGGAAGAGGCTTTGGACGTCTTTGAGAATGACGAAGTAATGTTGGAGGCGTTTGGTCAGCGGTTTGTGTCGTGTTTTGTCACTGGAAAGTGGGACGGTGAGCTGACGGAATACAACCTTCTCTGGACAGCCCCAGAAGAGAAAATAATTAAGTTCGAGAGAAAGAAGTACCTCGAAAGTTTGTAGTTATTTCTTCTGTCAGTTGAAATAATGAAGTAAATAGGTAGAAGTGTGACTCAGAATAGTTTAAATAGTTCATTGCATTTTACACTGGGAACTGTCGGGCTATACATGCAGTACGAGAGCCCATACAAATGAAGCCGACAACACATTGATGAGATTAGATGCAGTTAAGATATTTAGAAAGTTAAAATGATATAATTTAAGGGTGAAACAACTGCGGAAAAAGATGATGAGTGTTGTTTTTTTAAGGTGGAAAGGACCGAGTTAGATGTATATCACTGAGGTACGCCAGCACAATAATTACAGTAAAACCACTATACATGTGATTTTGAATTGCCCCAACTAAAGTGCTCAAATAGTAGGCTTTGTATATGTTAGGTAAGTAAACAACAACAATATCCCTTTTTATAAAGCTATACTGTTTTCGGGGGTATAAAATGTCGTCGGGATTTTTTGAAAAAAGGATGTGTGTCCATGCATGCGTGCTTGTTGTGTAAATGTTCTAGTGTGTTTTGGCCTACTGTGGTGAATGGACGCCGGCGAGTCCGCATTAGCATGATTGGTGAGACTTAACAGTCAGTAGTTATGGTTAATATAAAAAAGACTGTCAAAATATTACAAAGATTACTTTTGTTTCGCCCCGCTACTCAACATCTGACTTATTCTCACTCCCACACCAATTCATGATCTCCATACAGACTGTATAAGTAGTTTCACCTTTGAATAGAATAAAACAAATCTTGCCCATTGCCATAAAATTCATAAAAATCGTACGCGAAAAACGAGAAATGAAAAAGTATGCAGGAAATTCCAAAAGAATTATTAAAAAATTATTTTGTCTTGGTTTGCTACGCATGATCATGTGTCTTGTAAACATAATTGTTTGTTGAGGAAGATAATGGTAGCGTGAGGTTTGTGCTTCATGGGTAATCTTAACGGAAAAATATATACGGCAATGACGTAAGTACACAAGACGCATACGCGTACGTACATTGGCTCTTTTGTTTTTGTGACTAACATAAAGTTTGCACTCATTTTTCTTAAGGAATCATTTTTTAAAAGAAATAGAAAGTTCACTTCTTTAATAAACTTTACAGGCACAAACAGAAATAATTCTCGATTAACAAAAAATATACAATCTATACGAAGAGCACATATACAATTAACGTAGTTGATACTCTCACATACTCTTTCTTTCTCATTCGCAGCAGACGGCTTTCTCTTCGTCTATTACATTCTCACCAGCACATCGTTACTCACTGCTATGTAACAGGTTGGTCCCTCGCTGCTTGACCTTTCCCCCTTCCCCCCTCAACTCCAGTAAACTAAATGTATTATGACGTGGACAGCCAAAAAAAAGCAATCGCTTTGAAAGAATTAGCATGCGTCCTGAGAGATTGTACTTTAGAGACACCGTTAGTAACACTACACTACACCCCTAGTGTTAACCCAGGTATGACCTAACACGTTTCAGCCTGCACGTGACTGATAAATCTAAGTTTCTATAAACATTATTAATTAACCGTCTGCTGCCAACGATTAAACCAACTGCGTCAGCATTATCTTTGGTCTTTTGGCCACTCCTCTTCAATCAATAAATTCTGGTGTAAAGAGCTAATGTCACACTATTATGCGTTTGTTCACATTTCATGTGTTACATGGAATTCAGTTTTCTAGAATATTAATATGGAGAAGAAGACAAATATCTACAGGCTAACAAGATATTTCTTTCTCTCGTATTTAATTTTCTCCTCCTCTGTGTCTGGGGAGAGAAGACTATACTGATGAAGTTCATGGTCGCGTTTTCCAATCAGAAGATGCGACACAAACCGTCGACCCAACGCTTCCACCATCACTGTATCCTTCTCAAGGCAGTCCAAGGCTTCTCCCAGTGACGTCGGCAACTTTTGTGCATGCTCGATATCCATTTCCGGTGGCAGTTCCATTTCTGTAGCCTCCAGTCCTGCCATTCCTGCTGCCAGGTGACCAGCGATGGCCAGGTAAGGATTAGCTGCACCGGAAGGCAGGCGACTCTCCAGGTACACGTTGTTGTTGCTGATCTTAAAGCGGTTCATACCTGTGCGATGCTCCACAGCCCAGGTGGTTTCGGAGGGGCAGGCCACTTGGTGCAGGCGTCGGTAGCAGTTGATGGTGGGACAACACAGCGCTGTCAGGGCCCGCGCGTGCTTCAGAAGTCCTGCGTTCCAACGCAGAGCGAGGTCGGAGATGGCGTCTTTCCTCTGGTCGTCCACCATGGCGTTCTGACCGGCCGCCGTCCACAACGAGTGATTGAGGTGAAGGCCGCTGCGCCCTAGCTTGTCGTCAGGCACCGACATGAAGGTGGCCGTGTAGCCGCGCCGCTTGAAGAAGCTCTTGACGGCGTTCTTCACGTGGAACGCCATGTCGGCGGCTTTGATGCCCTCTATGGGGTCGAAGTTGAGCTCCCACTGCCCGGCGTAATACTCAGAGGTAATAGATGTCACGTGCAGACCCGCCTTCTCCAGCGTCTCGCACAGGTCGTACACAAGATCACGATGACCTTCTGTTCTGCGAATATCGTAAACCTGGAAGCTGTCTCCTCCAAGAGGTTCTAGAGTATCCTAAAAAATATACACAACGAAATTCTATTTAACAAATAATTATTTAACAATTAACAGTGTGTTATATTTGTTCGAAATTATCATATTTGACAGACTGTCATCAAGCAAACATTTATAAATGTTATTTACTTCTTTAAAGACGATGAATTCAAACTCGAAAGCAACTTTAATCGTGAGTCCGAATTTGTCCCTTAGCTTGCCAAGAAGTTGTTGCAGTATGCCACGGGTGGACAACCCATCAGGAGTACCGTCCCTTTTCAGAAGATCGCAGAGAACGAAAGCTGTGCGGCGGGAACCCGAGTCGCACCAGGGCGTGGCTATCAAAGTTGAAAGGTCAGGCTTCCAGGTTCGGTTCTCAAGCGTTCTGTACTCTTCTATTTTGGTGCTGAACTCCGAGTTAGGTCCAAGCATTAATATGTCTGGAAAGAAACGAAATTACATTGAGTCATTTAGCCATCCCGAAGTCACGATAATATGGCCAGTAACGGTAGACTAGGTAAATATACTTCAAAAGGATTAGTTTTACTAATAGCAACTGCTTTAAAGACGCATTGGTATTAATCCTTCTTTATCCAAGAGCAGATTGCTGGAGATATTAAAGGAAGTTTTATCCAACTGAAGATGAAAGAAGCACTGTAAATTAAATTTTTTGGTAGGTGCTAATAGAGGAAGATCAAACATATTGATGTTTTGGTTAAAAGCTTTAGTGAGTCGCTGGACTCTGAGGTGACGAATTCAAGGGGGAAAAAAATTGAAATGTCTAATTTGTCAGAGTTTTTTTTTTTATTTCCTCGCTATACCTAAATCAACACAAAAATTAAACCCAAATTTATCACTGATCTTAGCTGAAATTAATTTTATTGAAACAAACTCTTTCATTCTCTAAGAAAAAAAGAAAAAAAAACCAAACACGTTCAAGCCTATTCTATGGGAGACAACCAGGGTCAATCATCGGTGGAGGATAAGCTCCCTTGGGCGGATATTCGTGTCAGTTTGGCTACTCATGGCCACAGTCTACCGCCTTAACATACAACATCGATCATGTTTTAATTTGATTTCAACTTACTGTAGGCGAGGTCGACACCTTCTGTTAGCTTCTGGCGGACGAAGCGTCTGGGAATAACTGCTCCTCGCGGCAGCCCGTTCACATCAGGAATTACCATGTGGACATAATCAAAGCTGTCCACCTCGATTTCTCCTGCGTCGTCTGCTACCGCTGACATCTTCTACACTGCTGACAATCTTTTTTTTTCACAAAGAGCAAGAGTAATTTGCTAAGATGTGTTGTCTGAGAAGAAAAATAGAACGTCCTCCCAAAGAAGAGAATCATGTGACTGATATATCTCTGAGATTGCACAGTCAGGCGTAATCCTTAATTTATACGAAGGCATTTGATTGGTGCGTATGAATAACGCGACCTTTACAGGTTGTTGACCTACTTTCTGCAGCTTATTGCATGCACGGACTGACATCGATGGCTGACAATATATGACCATCTCGACAGACGACACTAGTAACTCTGTCTTTAGCTCGGCTCCTTTTTTACCTGACAGCGGACGTAGCTTTCACAAATAAGACATAATATTAAAAAAAAAAAAAAAACAAAAAAAAAAAAACAACAACAACCAAAAATTGGATAGACTGGTAAAATTGCTGCAATCTCAGTATTTGGGAGGATGCGAGTGTTATTTAGTCACTGAGAGGTCACACGCACACAGATACTGTCTTTGTCTCTCTCTCTCTCACACTGCTCTGACATGAATATTAGGACTATGTTATCTCTAAAGGGCAATCGTTTATCGTTGGCACTTGGTGATTGTTGAAGTACAGACATGTTTGTCTTTCACAAGGGCTGCTCTTTCTTGAGTCACTGAAAGATTGCTTAGAGTGCAGTGGCGGCGTTAGGGGGTGGCAAATGGGGCGGCCGCCCCAGGCCCCGCTCTCGAAGGGGCCCCGCGCTTTAGCCCCGAGGTCATCTTTATGACTTATTGCTAGCTGTGTTAAACAAGTTGTGACCAAAAAAAATTGACGTTCAGAAAACACTTCTAAGTTCTAATTAATAAAATTATTGAACCCATGTCTTCACGTTAAACCTGACAATAATAACAAGCATTTTATTAAGTTATAGTCACCATATTATTTCGCTTTAAGAAAAAGCCGCTACTGTCACAAACGGTGGGAAAGGTAACGAACAATTAAAACACTAAATTCATTCGTTATTTCGCGAAATATATCCAGCCTATCTAACTCTGTATAAATCAGTGTTTCCGGCATCACATCAATAGGGATATTGATACATGTACTCCATTACCCCGGCCCCGCGCGGATGGTCGGCCCCAGGCCCCGCGTGTTCTTAACGGTTCCTAACGCCGCCTCTGTTAGAGTGGTATGCATATATTTTTTAAAGTTGCATCGACACTTGATTTTTTTCGTGGAAATTACCTATGAACAATATCTCCACTATCACAACGTTCTAGAAGAAATATTTTATTTATTATTTTCCTTGTCATTGCGCTAAATATCAGCTGTCGCCACTAAAAGCAACATAGTAACCCATTTCATCCTGACATCAGCACATCTTTGGAAAGTTTTGCTAGATTCTGATGTGGCTACAATTGTGTTTGTATGCAGGTGAATCAGCAAGGGTTAACTAAAAGTAGCTCTAGCAGCACTCCTAAGTGTACAATTAACTTTCAGCAAACTTACTAATTTTTTATCAATACTAGCGCTACATGCCATTACTTTTGACAGACTTTAGGAGTTTTTTCTTTAAAAAAAATTATTAATAAATTGAAGTGAAAACAATTACTAAGCAGTCCGACTATATTCCAATGTTGATAATGTAGCAAGGGAACAAAAATTTAACAATCATTAGGTCACAGAAACTAACATTTTAATACGCTCAAGCTCAGTTCTTTGAAAATTTATAGTGTTTGTCAGGGTGAAATAATTGCAGGTAACTTACACTGGTATTTACTTCAGGGGTTTGCCTCGAGGCTAGCACTGTAACGAACGAACGAAGAGCACGCATACGATTAACGTAGTTAACATATATCCTCTTTCTTTCTCATTGGCAGCAGACGGCTTTCTCTTCGTCTATAACACCCTCAGCAGCACATCCTCCCTCACTGTTATGTCACAGGTTTTGTTAAAATCACTCGCTGCTGGGCCTTTCCCCTGCTCGACCTCCAGTAAAGTGAATATATTATGACGTGGACATCCAAAAAAAGCAATCGTTGTTGAAACAATTAGCATGCGTCCTGAGCGACTGTACTTTAGAGACACCGTTCCTAACACTAACAAACTACACTACACCCCTAGTGTTAACCCAGGTATGACCTAACACATTTCAGCCTGCACGTGACTGATAAATCTAAGTTTCTATAAACATTATTAATTAACCATCTGCTGCCAACGATTAAACCAACTGCGTCAGCATTATCTTTGGTCTTTGGACCACTTCCTTTCAATCAATAAATTCTGGCTCAAAGAGCAAATGTCACACTATTATGCGTTTGTTCACTGTCACGTGTTACATGGATTTTCCTGGAGCTTGCAGATTTCTAGAATATTAATTTGGAGAAGAAGACAAATACCTACAGGCTAACAAGATATTTCTTTCTCTCGTATTTAATTTTCTCCTCCTCTGTGTCTGGGGAAAGAAGACTATACTGATGAAGTTCATGGTCGCGTTTTCCAATCAGAAGATGCGACACAAACCGTCGACCCAACGCTTCCACCATCACTGTATCCTTCTCAAGGCAGTCCAAGGCTTCTCCCAGTGACGTCGGCAACTTTTGTGCATGCTCGACATCCATTTCCGGTGGCAGTTCGATTTCCGCGGCCTCCAGTCCTGCCATTCCTGCTGCCAGGTGACCAGCGATGGCCAGGTAAGGATTAGCTGCACCGGAAGGCAGGCGACTCTCCAGGTACACGTTGTTGTTGCTGACCTTAAAGCGGGTCATACCTGTGCGATGCTCCACAGCCCAGGTGGTTTCGGAGGGGCAGGTCACTCGGTTCAGTCGTCGGTAACAGTTGATGGTGGGACAACACAGTGCTGTCAGAGCCCGCGCGTGCTTCAGGATGCCGGCGTTCCAACGTAGAGCGAGGTCGGAGATGGCGTCCTTCCTCTGGTCGTCCACCATGGCGTTCTGACCGGCCGCCGTCCACAGAGAGTGGTTGAGGTGAAGGCCGCTGCGCCCTAGCTTGCCATCAGGCACCGACATGAAGGTGGCCGTGTAGCCGCGCCTCTTGAAGAAGCCCTTAACGGCGTTCTTCACGTGGAACGCCATGTCGGCGGCTTTGATGCCTTCTATGGGGTCGAAGTTGAGCTCCCATTGGCCGGCGAAAAACTCAGAGGTAATAGATGTCACGTACAGGCCAGCCTTCTCCAGCGTCTCGCACAGGTCGTACAAAAGATCACGATGACCTTCTGTTCTGCGAATATCCTCAAATTGGAAGCTGTCTCCTCCAAGAGGTTCTAGAGTATCCTAAAAAAAAATATACACAACGAAATTGTATTTAACAAATAATTATTTAACGATTAACAGTGAATTATATTTTTTCTAAGTTAGCTTGTTTGACAGACATCCATCTTCAAAGCGCAAACATTTAAAAATGTTAATTACTTCTTTCATGACGATGAATTCAAACTCGAAAGCAACTTTAATCGTGAGTCCGAATTTGTCCCTTAGCTCGCGAAGAAGTTGTTGCACTATGCCACGGGTGGACAACCCATCAGGAGTACCGTCCCTTTTCAGAAGATCGCAAAGAACGAAAGCTGTGCGTCGGGAACCCGAGTCGCACCATGGCGTGGCTATCAAAGATGAAAGGTCAGGCTTCCACATCCGATTCTCAAGGGTTCTGTACTCTTCTATTTTTGTGCTGTACTCCGAGTTAGGCCCAAGCATTAATACATCTGGAATGAAACAAAATTACATTGAGTCATTTAGCCATCCCGAAGTCAGGATAATGTGGCCAGTAACGGTAGACTAAGTAAATATAGTTCAAAAGGATTAGTTTTACTAATAGCAACTGCTTTAAAGACGCCTTGGTATTAATCATCCTTTATCCAAGAGCAGATTGCTGAGATATTTAAGCAAGTTTTCTCCTACTAAAGACGATAGAAGCGTTTTCATGTAGGGGCTGTAGTAGATGGAGGACGAACAAACATTTGTTGTTGTTGTTGTTGTAGTTATACAGAAAGTGCTTCCACCTTTCGCACTGTGGGGAGGGGGTAAGGGAGTTTCGGAGCTTTGGAGAGGGAAAATAGCCCACTTGCAAAAATTGATGTTTTGGTTAAAAGCTTTAGTGAGTCGCTGCACTTTGGGGTGACGAATTCAAGGGGAAAAAAATTGAATGTTTTTGAAATTCATTGTTATAAATAACAACACAATCATTAAACCCAAATTTATGACAGTTTTTAGCTGAAATTAATTTTATTCAAACAAACTCTTTCATTCTCTACTTTTTTTTTTAATATATATAAACACGGTCAAACATAGTCCATGGGAGACAACCAACGTCAAATCATCGGTGGAGGATAGGCTCCCTTGGGCGATATATTCGTGTCAGTTGTACTCATGGCAATAGTCTACCGCAGTGATGCCCAACCTTTTTCGGCCTGCGGGCCATATCCATTTCGGACAGCCGTGTCGCGGGCCATATCCATTTCGGACAGCCGTGTCGCGGGCCACTTCACCGCAAAAATACAAAAAGGGAAAAAAAATTAGAGCAGATACCATTTTTTATTATAAACAAGTTGTACTTACCATTAATTATGTAGTAATTAGTGGGATATTTGAAGTTGTTTTCGCGAAACCAACTTCTGAATCTCCGGCCTCATCGTAGAGACATCAAGTCGGAGAACTGAATAGAAATGTTCGTCCATCGAAAAAAAAGATTGGGAAACGCCCCTACGTGGGGATAAATACTTCTTCTTCCCTTTTTTTTCGTTTTTTTAGGTCTTCTTTTATTACTAACATGCCGATTTCCTGCACTGTGGGCAGAAGTTTCGCGGGCCGGATGGCACCGCGTCGCGGGCCGGATATGGCCCGCGGGCCGTAGGTTGTGCATCCCTGGTCTACCGCTTTAACATACTACATCGATCATGGTTTAATTTGATGCAACTTACTGTAGGGGAGCTCGACACCTGCTTCTAGCTTCTGGCGGACAAACCGTCTGGGGATGACTTGTCCTCGAGGCAGCCCGTTCACATCAGGAATTACCAAGTGGACATAATCAAAACTGTCCACGTCGATTTCTCCTGCGTCGTCTGCTACCGCTGACATCTTCTACACTGCTGATGATTTTTTTTTTCACAAAAAGCAAGAGTAATTTGCTAAGATGTGTTGTCTGAGAAGAAAAGTAGAACGTCCTCCCAAAGAAGAGAATCATGTGACTGATATTTCTCAGAGATTACACAGTCAGGCCGAAACCTTAATTTATACGAAGACATTTGATTGGCGCGTATGAATAACCTGACCTTTACAGGTCCCTGACCTACTTTCTGCAGCTTATTGCATGCACGGACTGACATCGACAGACTACACTAGCAACTCTGTCTTTAGCTCGGCGCTTTCTTTACTGCTTCCATAAATAAGACCTAATATTAAAAACAACAACAAGAACAACCAATAATTGGATAGACTGATAAAATTCCTGCAATCTCAGTTCTTTGGGAGTATGCGAGTCTTATTCAGTCACTGAGAGAACCCACACGCACACAGATTCTGTGTCTTTATCTCTCTCACACACAATGCTCTGACATGAATGTTAGGACTATGTTATCTCCAAAGGGTAAGGTGACCAGACGTCCCGGCTTTTGACCTCGTGTCCCGCCTGCTCATAGTGCGGAACGCCCACTGTCCCGCTTTTTGGCTTTCACCAGATTTGCCGTTGACGGGCGGAAATGACCCGTCAGTGGTAAACATGACCTGTTGACCCCTCTGCGCCTGCGCACTGTGAGAAGGCAATTCCTGGGCTCGGCAATTCGTGAGGTCATGACACCCCCACCTCCTTTATCGGCGTTCTTTGTCGGTGACGTCACCATCATCGGCACGTGTCCCGCTTTCGCACCCCGAAACGTCTGGTCACCTTACTAAAGTGCAATCGTTTATTGTTCGCACTTGGTGAGTGTTGAAGTACAGACATGTTTGTCTTTCACAAGGGTTGCTCTTGCTTGAGTCACTGAAAGATTGCGTAGGTTTGCATCGACGCTTGATTTTTTTTTCGTGGGAATTATCTATGAACAACATCTTCACTATCACTACTTTCTAGAAAAAATATTTTGGTTTCATTCTCATCGAGCTAAATGTCAGCTGTCGCCACTAAGAGCAACACAGTATCCCATTTCATCCTGACATCAGCACATCTTTGGAAGGTCTTGCTAGATTCTGCTGTGGCTACAATTGTTTGTATGCAGGTGAATCAGCAAGAGTTAACTAAAAGTAGTTGGGCCAGCTCTTGCTGCACTTCTAAGTGTAAAATTAACTTTCAGTACATTAATTTTTTTTTTATCAATACTAGCGCTTCATGCCATTACTTTTGACAGACTTTCGGAGGTTGTTTTTTTTAAAACAACATTTGTTAATAAGTTGCAATGAAAACAATTACTAAGCAGTCTGACTATATTCCAATGTTGATAATGTAGCAAGGGAACAAAAATGTACCAATCATTAGGTCACAGAAACTAATATTTTAACACTCTCAACCTCAATTCTGTGAAAATTTATAGTGTTTGTCAGGGAGAAATTATTGCAGGTAACTTACACTGGTATTTACTTAAGGGGTTTGCCTCGAGGCTAGCACTGTAAAGATCCTGTATGTAAAGATGTCAGCTTCTGTTGTGTCGTCAGGGAATATTCGATCTTGATAAGAAGTCACAATATAGATAACAGGCCAGTATATGCATGGATTCAGTAGGTGAAATTCCCTACGAAGTTTCTGCGCAAATGTAATCATTTTGTAATTTTAGTACATACCTGTATGAAACGGAAAAAAGGTGGAGAAAAAAAAAAGCTATGAAAATAAAATAGAACGAAAAATATTTTTTAAAGCACGACAGACAGACAAGAAAGAAAGAGAAAGAAGCGGAACTTCTGACAAAAAGGACTCTCCGAACTAAAAACGAGGTCTCTTACCCCTCACTCCCGTACGACTGGTGGTGAACTCCAGGTTGATGGGCTTGTCGGCGCTGACCTGCAGGTCGTAGTCCACACCGCCCTGACTGACGGGCATCTTGGGCGTGAAGATCCTCACCTGAGGGAAGACTGCCACAAGTCAGGCAGGTGTCAGCATTACTCTGGTGTTAGTGTTACACTGGTGCTAGTGTTATAATAGTGCTAGTGTTACACTGGTGTCAGCGTTACACTTTAGACTGGCAACAAACAGAGCTGTAAACTTGTTTACCAGGTGCCATAGTCACATCGGGCCGCTAAGCCACTTAGAGGCCATCAAAGGTCCGACCACCCTCTAAGTGCGGTAGAGGCTGAGACATGTCGCATCTTTTGGCTGCGCTGGCGGCTGATTCGGCCTGTAAGTGTAGAGACGGCCGCTGGCGCCTGTAACTTGCGAAGGGCTCGTTAAACATGGCCGCCGTGTTGTTTTTGCTGTATGACGCGGACCGAAATCTTCACAGAAACAGGATATTTCGGGATGAAAGTAATCCCATCAATTCATGGGATGACATAACGATATACGAACGTTTAAAATTTCGAAGAGTTGACATCCTGGAGATCGTCGACGACATTCAGGAGGCTTTAACATTTGCGAATCGAGGGCGCAGTGACACACCGACATTGCAAGTATGTCTTGCCCTTCGTTTCTATGCGACAGGTACCTTTCAAATGTGTGTGCTGACCAACGTGCTGTACTATTTTTTTTATTTTAAATGCTTTGTTAGCCTGGAAAGGGCCTGGGAAAATTAGGTGGAAGGGGAAGGTGTGAAAGACAAAAAAAAAAAAACAAACAACAACAACAAAAAACAAAAAAAACCCCAACAACAACAAAAGCACAGTCAAGATGTATAAAAAGAGAAGATAACGAACACTACTTCATTCTTCTAAGAAGATCCAGATTTGTTTGTTTGTCATGCAGTTTGCCTTTCTGGGCTTCTTATATGGCGGTATGTTGTCTGCTTCATGTTTTTCTTCCATTGTTCTCGATTCTCGGTAAACGTTGGTTCGCGCATGCGCACACGTGGAGTTCCCTAGGTATTCCCTCAAGGTCAGGGTGTCGACGTCCCGATTGGTGACATTACTCGGTAAACGTTGGTTCGCGCATGCGCACACGTGGAGTTCCCTAGGTATTCCCTCAAGGTCAAGGTGTCGACGGCCCGATTGGTGACATTTCTCGGTAAACGTTGGTTCGCGCATGCGCACACGTGGAGTTCCCTAGGTATTCCCTCAAGGTCAGGGTGTCGACGGCCCGATTGGTGACATTTCTCGGTAAACGTTGGTTCGCGCATGCGCACACGTGGAGTTCCCTAGGTATTCCCTCAAGGTCAGGGTGTCGACGTTCCGATTGCTGAAGTGCGGTTACACGGGCGACATTTCTCACGAGCTTTTCTCGGAGTTTGCTTCTATGGCGGACACTAACAGTCCTTTGCGCAGCTGATACTAACACTGGCAGCTGAGAGTCTCAGCCGTTCCACGAGAAAGAAGTGCAAACTATTTGTAGTTTTGTGGTTATTTGTGGTTAATAAGGGCGATCACTGTAGATCTAACGGCGACGACTCCAGATAACAAGGATCGATGACATCGGAAAAATATTGAGAATATACTGAGAACATCTTAAGACTATGAAGGAATCTTATCATATTATACAATGACAAAGGGGATCGTCGCTTCACTTTCTTTACTGTAACTCAAGTTCGCTGTGACAGTGAGTGAAGCACGCGAGAGCGATCGACATCCAGCCTGTAGATCAGTCAGTTCGCAGAATGCAACACAAAGACACTTACATCATGCGGCTTGTAGATGTTGATCACAACACAAAGACACTTAACTCATGTGGCTTGTAGATGTTGATCACAATCATCAGAGGAGGTCATCGTGCAGTTTGACAGTGTGGCCTGTATTGATCAGCTATATACAGGTCACAGAGATACGACCACAGTGCATGTAGCTCAGCACTCGTCAAGAGGACTGTGGACTGTACTGCAGGGCCAAGCACCTGATGATCTAACTTTTCATTTTTGCCCATGCAAACACCTTTTTTTTCCTTTTTCTGATTTGTGGTCCTGTGTTGTGAGTAGTGGTCATGCGCTTTGTAGCAGCAGATCGTTCGCTCACAACTGTGGTCCTTTTTTAGCCGTCCGATCGTTTGATTCTAACTTTCCTTTTGGTTTTCTGCAGCTGCTAATGTTTTATTGGTGTACTTTTCTGTGACATTTCGGCGCATTGAGCGTTTCCCAAGGATTCGGATTTTGCGCGTTATAAGTCTCCTTCATATCTGGATCTTGTTAGAAGAATGAAGTAGTGTTCGTTATCTTCTCTTTTTATATATCTTGACTGTGCTTTTGTTGTTGTTGGGTTTTTTTTTTTGTTTTTTTGTTTTTTTTTTGCTAGGTAAGGTTGGAAAAGTTGTGCTTAATGAGTTCGTTGACAAATGAAATAACTAATAGAAAGAAGAGCGCAATATGGCAGCGAATTGCAAATTTGCCGCCTCTTGTGGCGTAGAACATCGCAGTCTTGTAAGTTGGTTCAAGACTTGGTACAAAAAAAAAAAAAAGCTACGTCCACTCCGGACTCACTGACAATATGAAAGAGAATCTTCTTCTCCCCGCTCCCATCAAGTAAAAACACTCAGTCACACAACAACATTCAAATCACCACAGCACTCTTTCCTTTGTTCTTCCAACAAAACAACCTATCAACATCAATTGCTTAAAACAAAGACCGGCCGCCATCCCAGCATTGTGCAGCACGCCTCAGACTGTCCACACTGACAGCCCCATTAATTGGGGTCTTTCACACCTCCCCCTTCCACCTAATTTTCCCAGGCCCATGAATCGATGGGATTAAATAAAATAAAATAAACCGGATGACATTGTTTATCGTTGCGTGCGACAGAAAGTACGCCAGTGATAACACAACAGCCTTGTGGGTTGAAGTCAGCGGGATAATCACATAAATAATAAACATTGAGTTGGATTACTGTTCTTGACTGTATAGTTCTTAATTTATGTGACTGCGCTCAGAAAGAACTGAGAAATATTTAAAAACAAGCTTAATCATAAATTTATTTGACAGCAACGTCAGGGTACACGTGCTTCATATGGTACGCTTGCAGTAGTCGATGTAGAATTCAACTTTGCCAGACCAAACAACACAAAGAACGAACCTCAGTCCCCTTCAGGGATTTCTTTGTTATGAATTGCTACACTCAACAGCTATATCATATCACATTTATGCAATTTATAATGAATAAACAAGGCGTTGAGCTACTGTAACTCTCGTCGCTCACACAAGGCAAAGAAAACATTACAAACTATTTCACCAAACAGAATGTTTCTGATATGTACAAAACGAACTGCACGGCTATCGTGTCTATAGTACTTATTTTGCATGATTTGGCCACCTTTAAAATACATTTATGTGTAGTTCTTGAGTCTCGGATGTAGTCCTTATCAATTTCACGCTTACTATCACCTGTAACATCAACAGCAACAACAAAAGCTTCTTCACCTATAGCACAAGTGTTGAAAGCGGTGGAGAAATTTACTGGTAAAATATGGCGAGCAGGTCTGTGAACATTGGAGCCTTTAACACAGCAAAATCAGTTTCATAATGTCATGTTTATATAGAAAACAAACTGACGTAAACAAGCCTTTTAGACAAAGATATAGTGCAAGAAAGCAATAATTTTAACGGTGCATATAGTATATAATGATGTGTGCTATAGGTAACACACTCGGCAATATTAAGGGCCTTAGACAATAAATATATAAATATACTGAGCTGAATTCAAAATATATAACTGTAGTTCTGAAAACAGCAGATTTATCATATACGCTATATAAGTATGCATGTACAGTATGAAACACTTTAAACAGTGTAGACGATTTTGTAGTATATAGGATCATCTACATTTATAGCTATACACGATTCGGTGTTCGATGGTATGTACTGTATTCACGACTGATAATCATGTTTTTGTTGTCTGAAGCCTACGCCAAGATGTCAGCACTGGACAAACGTATTAACCTAGAGGAAACACCTTTATCCAGCTAAAACACCGAAAAATTCGACATGTTAAACAGGCATTTCGGTGATGTGGGTGGACAGTAAAACTGTCAGACGTTCCCTCATCAAAGCCGTGATTTCGGTCTGTGTCTTCTACACTTGAACACGTGACCGGAAGTGGACGTCCTCCTACATTGCCCACTCCCCGTCAACAGTCGATGGTTGGGGGTCGTTTTCCCCGCAAAGCCATGCACCTGGCATCGACGGGGTTTGAGTTATTCTTAAATAGCAAGACTCTACCTGACATCCTTCACAGAGAGTTCAAGATCTGAGCAATTCAGATAATACACCTCCTCTGTAGATACTGGTGTCCTGGTATCAGAATACCCTTGCTGGCCACACCACTGCTCTTGAGATGTCTAGAAATGGCCGTCTGGACTCACTTTTCACGGGTGAGGCATGCTTAGCGTTGCCCTGCGGTTTTCGTTCCCTTGATATCAAGTAAATTCTTCTTCTTGCTGATGATTTCCGGTGCACTTCCACCCAGCTTTGCGCTGTCGCCTTTCTTTTGCCTTCTGCCTGGCTTCCTGGAAGTGCTTTGAACCCCATCCATCGGTTCCTGTTCGCAAAGGAAACCCTTGCACTTCGTAACGGTAGAATACTGAGCCAGGTCAGCGTAGTCATCATCCGCGACTGTGTCTCGGTCGTCGGTTGCAGATACGGTCAGCGGGGGCTGGGCACCACGTAGGGCACCGTCCAAGTCCTCCCCGCAAGCAACGATGCTCGTCACTTCTTTGGGAACCTGGTGCCCAGGAGTGTAGCACTCCTTTTTGGCGAACAGTTGCCGCAATCTTTTCTTCACATCACTGACTCCGTGTCTGCGCTTCGTCCGCGGAGTCTGTGATTCGCTGGGTGAAGTGAAGGGCGGGGAAGGTGCATGGCCCAGATTGTACAAAGAAGACTCCCTGGAGGGCCACCTCGGTGCTCCGGTCGAATCGTCTAGCTGTGTGTTAGCGAAACCGGTGAGGCAAGCCGGTTCCTCCTCACCCCGAAGTGTAGACGCGATGTGCGATGCCCCTGGTGACGAAATAAATGAGGAAAATTTTACATCGTGGATGGGGTTGAGGAATCCACTGTCCTGTCCTTCGAAGCGGATGGACTCCTGGAGACGCAACTTGTCGGTGTTTTGGTAGTCAACCCTCTCAAGGTTCAGCTCTTGGTAGATGGGTTCATAGTCATGCGCCAGAATTTCTTTCACGAGTTCGCTGCAGTCTCCCGCGCTGTTTTCTTCAACAATATTGTTTTCGTACATGTTGGGGTCGCTTGTGCACACATCGAACTCGGACGTGAAAGAGTCGTCGTCTGTAGTAAACTCCACGTCGCCTGCGAAAGCGTAGTTATGGAAGATGTTGGCATATACCTCAACAGCTTCATCTTCTGTCGTCGTCTTCGGTGCTGCTGCTGCTTCTGCTATTGCTGCGGCTGATGATGATGATGGTGTTGCAGCATCCGAGGCTGAGCCGTCTTCTATTGTCGAGTGTTGCCACGTCATCCTCTGCTGCTGTGGCGACAGAGTTATTTTTTTGCCATCCACGAGCACATCGTCGGTGCTGCTGTCCGTTGGTGACGTCACCGTGTTACCGGAGACGACAGGGATGCAATAACCGTAGTCGTCAAGCGAAGTACTGGAAGGCACTGTCGCACGGGATCGAGCCTTGCCTCGGCTTTTATCTTGATGTCTTCTACACACACACACAATCAACAATGAAGCCCACTACAGAAAAACTATTCACCGACATTAACAGTTAATAAGAAATTCCTTGTATTAATCATAATATTGGGTGGCATCACAGTGACATCACCTTTGTCTACATACCTTGCAAAGATTTCATTGTTTTACGTATTAACAGATCATACTCCTCCAAAACAGCCACCACCACCCACACCACAGCCACTATATCACTATTTCTATCGCCACATCTACCACTTCATCATCATCTTCATCATGTGAAGGCCTCACCTGCAAACGATGTAGAGAAGAACTGCAGCTAGCACTACCACCAAGATGGCACCCACTACAGCTCCGACAATCAGATATATTGTGCTGAGGGAGTCTTAAACAAACAAAAAAACAAACAAAAAATGGTACAAACTTTACACCAGTCTATCTGCGTTTTCGTCTGCGTTAGTTCTTATCGGTTTGTCTGTTTTCTCATTTGTATTTCTTCTTACTCTTTATGCCCTAAAAGAGTGATGCATAATGGTTTAACTCCAATTAATTATGTAACCAAGGAACTATCAGACCAGTAATATGAGGTCTGTGTCAGTCCTAACATTTTCGTTAGTGCTGTTCCAGACCTTTGGACCTGAGTGCGTCTGATGCTGCGGGAGTCGGGAAGCTGCTGTTGCCACCGTCGTCAGCAGACGAAGGCTTGTGATCTGTGATGTTGCCGTCGACTGCTGATGAGTTCTGCCACGGATTCATATCTTCTCCTGTCGCTGATAAAAGTGATTTCATGAGAGCAGAGCTTGTGAACATTTCCCTGACTACGTGCTCGAAAGGGGGAGAAAAATTCTGAAAAACCTCGAATAACAGCCAAGAAATAAAAAAAAAAAAAAAGGATTTTTCTATACGAGTGTAATATGACAATATATAATATATGTAATCTGAGTGTAATATGAGTGTAATAGGATGATAAATGGAAGTGATTAACAGGGAACTTGAAGGGAGAAATAAAAATGAAATCAAGCGAGAAGGAGAAGTAAGACAGAGAAAGAGAAAGAGAAGAAAAAGAAAAATTATGGTATTGTGGCACAGACAAGAGAGAGATGGAGAAAAAAAAAATTACGGTCTCGACAAGAGATAGATGTTAACATCATGAAGAGAAGAGAGGGGAAACCATGGTCTGATGTATGAAATAATCCCTCACTTCAGGACGAACTCACAGGTTAATAAAGAAAATTAAATAAACAATCAAATAAACAAGATAATAAGAAAGACCAGATTTAAAGATTTTAACCGATGTCGTATTCAGACTTATCAGTTAGTCATCTTGCCCAAAAGTGTAAAATAATTCTTACAAGAACTGTCACTAGTGGACGAGCAGGTCAAATGAAAACTTTTGGTATAGTCTTCCACTGAAATTACAGAACGCAACATGTTAGAAATAATTCATTGTACATTTTGTAAAATTTGTTGTAAAATAATCAATCAAACAAACAAACAGACACACATGCGAGCGCTCACACACGTACACACGATCGGTCATGTATATAGACACACATACGTACACATACGTATACATTAACATGCACAAATGATGAACTAAGTTACTTTTATGGAAATAAAATGCAGAAATAATTCCATTATTCCATTTCTATTATTTTTTTATTTTCTCGAAATATTTCAGTTCTTGTTCTGCTGTGATTAATCTATATTACATTCTGGTTTATATGGCATTGCAACTGTTAAAATGTTTGGTGGCTTCATCAGGTTCTACCCAGGGTGGGCATGGTCTGTACAGTAGTTGTGGGTCAGTGGGTAGACCAAGGGTCGAGGGTCTGATAACCTACCTTCAAACCCTATCCAGAGCAGGCTGGGAGCCCCGGCATTCTCCACTCTAAGGTGTATAGTAACAGGGGTCAACAACCCAGACATTCGTTTCTTTGCCAACACCTCCGTCCGGTTATGAAACGGGCTGAACACAACAACGGACTTTTTTGAGTCTTCAATCCGAACATACCAGTTGCGAGACCTGGTGGTTGAAAATAATTCGAAAAGGTTATAAAATTTAGAAATTGTGATGACCTTTTGTATATACAACTGCTTTCTTAGCGGAAACATATTATTTCAATCACATTTACAAGTGAGTCAGTCAAAGACTTCAGAATGACACGGTCCAGTGAAGTCTGGTTTACACTTACTTTGTTCCGTTAATGAAGGCATACTGGAATAGAGAGATTGTATTGTTTTGCCCCACTGGTGACCACATGTTGCACGTGGTTGTACGGGACAGGCCTGAGTCCTGCTCACTGCCATCTGACTTGGTGACAAGGATGGAGGCGCCTTGTGTCTCCGAGAGACTCTGGAAATCCATGCGAGTGTCTAGAATGGTTGACTCTGGTTACAGACGAAGAACATCTCGTTAATATTTTCACTGAGGAACGACTGAGCGACTGGTTTCGTCGCTCGCATCGGGCATTCGAGTGTTTGTCGAACCTGTTTGACTATGAGCATGTCTGTGAGAGTGAAACCCATGGCAACCGATTGCACCACGTGACAAACATAACCTTTAGGATCTGTAGTCGAGAGATAAAGGCGCTCGACTGTGGAGCAGAAGGGTCGTTAGATGAAAACCTCCCCTTGCTCCCTCCGCAGAAACTGGTACCCGATTTATCAGGGTAAAGGCGGGGTAAGAAGATGGTGGATTTCCACCCTTCACTTACATTCACTGTCCCTCCAGCGACTACAGGACTCCTTACTCTGCATCATATTTTTTTATAAACTTATCGCAGAATTACAAATGGATTCAGACTCACTTGGAATGCAGAAATACTGGATGGTGGACATCAACGATTGGTCTGAATCGAATGCAGGACTTCTGCAATTCGAAGAATTCGCTTGAACGACAGGGACTCGGAACTCGCAGGAGCTCTCTATCAGGCAGGCATAAGCCAGATCCATGAGGTGGTCGTCGGAGACGTCCTCGTAGCAGAACCGGAAGTAGCTGCGCACGCAGCAGGTGCTTTGAGCAGCACAGCTGAACTGGTAACTACAGAAGGAGAAAACTGCAGAACGACGAAAACCATTTTTGGCCTGAGACAAGGCGATGACTGAGGGCGGACCTTCATTGGGACAACGCAGATGATGGTTGGAGCATGAGGTCAGGTCGATCCTGGAACACTTGTCTGACTCTTGGGTCATGTAAATGTCTGCAACTGTTCCAGCAAAACTGAGTGAACCCCTGACCTGAACTGGTGGAGTGCTTATTCACTGAACCTAAAGACTTAACGTGAATCCAAATTAAACTCTTGTAAAATTATAATGCAATATCATCTCATTCAAATTTTAAATACAACCATCATCTAGAAAGACAAGCATAGCTTAGGTACCTCATGAAATAATTCATTTTCTTTGTCAAGACAAATGTTATCAAAGTAGTGTTACATAGTACATATTTACTTATCAACTGCTAGTTTGCATGACAGTTCTAAAATATATTTTAATTTTTGGTGCAGTGAACTTTTAAGTTGACCTACGATTAACAGATGGTTATTCTCCTTGTCTTCAAGAAAGCAGCAGGTAGAAAGTATCATTACAAACAATGTCAAGTGACTGAGTTAAAGTTTGAACATTTAAAATAACTACTCACAAAATAAATTACTTTGCAATTATTTCTAGAACTCGGTCAAAATTTCTGAACAATACGTATTTACAGCACATCATTCTACTCTTTAGTTGCACCCTTAGATGGAAGCCTTTCTCTCTTTTCGTGATAAGTAAGTGAAAATGCAAACGAATTACATACAAGAAGTAATTGAGAATAGTATTTTAGATAAAAGACTTTTAGGAAAAATACTCATTGACACCCAATCTTTCTCTCGCTCTCGCTCACACACATACTTACATATATACATATGCGTGCACACACACATACACTCAGACAGGACATGTCTATATGGTGATTGTGACACACCCAAGTAACTTGTGACAAAAACAAAATAACAAGCGATCAGGATAGGAGTAAGCGATTGACAAAGTCCGGGAGAGGAAGGACGCGAAATAATAAAGAATATTTACATGTTTACCAGAGTCCAGCTCAGGCCTGATCTGCTTAAAAACTGTTGCTAGCGCTTTACTCAACAAAATCAGCTTTGCTGATGTCTTTTAATTATTTTTTTTCGGAAATATTACGAAGACAATGGCGCAGCAGTACGATCATAAATTCCGCTAAATAACACAGCGGTTAGGAGGCAGGGAACAAAGGATGTGTAGAGTTCAGACACATACCACATACACTCACCATTACAATGACACATCATCTTTACAAGATCACACGGGGGAAAAAAAATCAAAATCAAATGAAATATGAATGTACGTATACAAGGACAGACAAACACAGGGTGGGCACCCACGCACGCCATCAGAGCAGAGAGGTGGGCGCTAGAGAGAGAGAGAAAGGGAGTAAAAATAACATATTAAATAATTTCTGGGTTGGTACAATCTGTTGCGGCCCTATGCTCCCCGAGCAGTAACAAGGAATAACAATCTGTCGAGTGACAGACATCAAGCAATCAACACCTACCTGTTGGTGTGAACAACACCAGGACAGCAAACACGAGCACGGCAGCCATCTTGAACAAAGCAGACATTGGGTCCTTGATTACATTGCGAACACAGACGACATCAGGGCATTGACCACATTATGAACAAGAAGGATATGTTGCAATAAAGACTTTATAATCATCATTATTTAAGTAAACTGACTTCTGAGTAGTAGCAGCGGCTGCATCAAACGACACCTTGACTTTCTACCCCTTCAGAGCACTTGAGGACAATGGCTCCCACCTGTATTCAGGTTACATCCTGATATTGATCACACGTCCAGACAGAAATATGGATAGATGCGCCCTCGTGTATGTTAATCATCATCCCGAGGCGGAAAACATAATCAGCCTCATCTAAAGCTCGCTTCTGTTTTATTGCGAAATATTTGACAGTTGGGTGGAGCTCCCGAAAACAATGATTAACGAAAATAAAACCTAAAAAGCAAAAGATAAAAGAAAAAACAATAATGGGGGAACCCTGAAAAACTCTAATCAAAAACTCAACCAAAAAAACAGACATGTTTACTCACAACCCTTCAGTGGCGGTATCATCAGTCAGTAGAATGATGGGATGGTGTGACAACTTCAGGTCCATTCACCACAGGGCCGGCATGTACGACACTGCACGTCTACCTTTCTCTTCAGTCAGTTGACAACCCACGTGGAAAAGTCCTGCAAGGTCTTCAAACCCTGACACACGACTACTTCAGCATTACGGTTCTTGAGGTCCTGCTAAAAAATATGGAGAAAAATCGGTAAAAATCCTCTGTTAAGAGAAGGTTAGACCGGTAGGCATGACGACGACCCTCTGTCACGAACAGGTGAGGCCAGCAGGCATGACAAAGGCCCTCTGTCCTGGTTGTGCCAAGAGGTGTGACAAAGTGTGTCCTGCGCACCAACCCTACGGCGAGCTTTCCTTGTCGATGTCCCTGGACAGGTATGGGGAGGGGGAGGAAAGTAATTTTGTTATTTACATCGTTTACCTGTGTTCTTCCCTATCACCTGTCCTCATAACTAACACATCCTGGCTGGACCTTGCCACTCAGATCCGCGAGATAAAAGAACACTCGGAGTAAGGAGGTGGGAGGTATTCCAATGTGAAGAGCGTTAATCTGAAAGAAACCCTGGAGGTAGGGAGGGTTGTGTTTCCCAGTGAACAAGTAGTTGTAGATAGGCAAAGCTTCTGGTCCTGTATATCGGTCCTACAGTACTGGTGACATTCAATTCCGTCAGTCGCCGCCATTGACAGATACCAGTCAAGGGACACATGGCTGGATGACTAACTGGTGACAAGAGTTTAATGTTTGCGGCACTGGATCTCAATAAGAGGGTGGGAAACATAACAGCGTGCATTTCACATCCTCTAAAGTTTTGTTTGTGGGTCTGGCTCTCGGGTGCTGGTTATAACCCCCTTAAAAAAAAAAAAAATAATAATAATAAGCAAAGGACCACACGAAGTCAGCATATCAGCTTAGTAGAAATGTTATCAAGAACACATTTGCTGAAAGAAACTGCGTCCAGATATTATGGGATGAATCGGCTGCTCTGACAAATCTTTGGTAGCAATGAGCTTAGAAGTGGACAGTAGTCCTTTGCTCCATGTTTTAGGACATATGTCATCTGGAGGTTGCGAGATAAAAGATGCCACTGCCCGAGACAAGATGGATGAATATCCTACGTGTCTTTCAAGTCAACAAGGAGTGTCCACAGTGAAACATTTTATTGCTGACCCTACACATTTCGTGGAGGTTGAAGATATCGCTTTCAGCAAGGTGAAGGAAAGCATTCAAGCTAACTGACTCGATTCTAAAATAAGAAAATTACTGAAAAAAGCAACTATAATAAACTATAATAAACTTTTTAAAAATGTCACCTGTGTTTAGGTGTAGCCAGAAAAGAATAGCCCGATGTCATCAAATGAGTTGTATGAGAATTCAATGTTATTGTGACTTTGATATTTTCATGTGTGTTTGTTTTGTATGTAACTGAACATTTTTGTAAATACACCTGCAATGAACACCGATGGCAAAACCCCATTCAGCTTATCTCCCTGAACATTTGACACCGATACAAAAGCCGTTTTTCTGGCACAGAATTCGAACGTTGATCCTTCTCTCAGACGCAACATAGCTACGTGTACAAAGTGTGTATGTGTGTAGATAAGCAGGCGATAGGGAGAGTGAGAGAGAGAGAGAAAAAAAACGTGACATGTCACGGGCTACTGCCACACACTTCATCGTTTATCCCAACACTGTGGACAGACACAGCTACGGCCTCCCGGACATCTAGTGTCAGATGAGATCACGATATATATTTTTTTCTCTTTTTAAAAACACGCACAAACGGACACACACACACACGCTCGCAACCACTTATGCAGGTTGGCACAGACCCGGAGTTGCTATGTATATATACACCTGTACAGTAAAGTCCCATCACTTGCGTGTCTCCGGTGTTTATCTTACTCATCATATAAGAAAGGATGTAATTGCTATAATTGTTTGAAACGCCGCTAACAAGGCTAGCCGAGTGTCAGTTTTAGGTTTGGGCAAGGCTTAGCGCAAGGTACTGCTTCTCAACATTGAGATGAATACTCCCTCCTCCTCCGTTCTCTAGATACACAGCTACAAGCAGAGAGAGAGAGAGGTCAACAACACAGACGTCAGAATAGTGCCAACCAATGGGAGAGCTGAGATCATCGATCAATTGTTTCTGTGTACAAACGTGACGTCACGAAATAATCTGAAAGTGTATTGATCTCTTTTGGGGATTAACTCACTTAAGAGCTTCGCTAAGCAGAAACCCTCATTTCAAATTATGTTTTTAGTTTGGTCTTTGTACATATGTGTGTCACACCAGACACATCAAGTCCTCGTGCTATAAACGTCTACAAGGATTTGCCTGCTGGCCATCAGTGTGACAGCCGCCCATGTCTTAAACTTGCCCAGCTCTCATGCGTTTTAAAAAGAAAGATATATAGAGATACTTCCAGTCTCTCCCTCAAACTCTCTCATTCTATTATTTTGTTTTGTGTTGTAGTGTGTCTGTGTGTGTGTGTAAATGAGGTGTGGATGCATATACAAGACAGGAAAATGATTCAGCTAGTGCCTGACTCCCTATGACTACATATTATTTTTCTCTCTTTTCCTGCTTCTCTCAGTCTTTCCGTCTTTTTTTACGACCCCCAAGCCCTCCTCTCCCTGTTCCCCCTTTCTCTTTACCTCCCTCTTTCTCAAGTATATATTTGTCTGTCCAACTTTCTGTCTTATTTTTTTGCTTTTGCATCGTTCCGTCTAAAAGCTGGTTTGGTTTTTTTCGTTCTCTCTCTTCACTACAGCAGAACAATCTCGCATTGTCTTGCACGACTGTTGCAAACCCAACAAATTTACAGGCTACCTCTGATAGCAAAGAAGCTATACTTAACCAAGTGCTTATTTATGACTATGTGATTTTCATGTTTAAAAAATTGTTAAATTCCGAGTGTAAACAAGTTTGCCACAGTCACCTCATGTGCTCGGTTATGAAAGCCCTTGGCCACACTTACCCCGTGGTGCGCCTGAAGATTTGATGTTCTAGCCAATAGCCAGAGCCTTCAGTTTAGTCATTTACACCTGGTTCCAGTTGACCAACGGTTATGCTGGTCCTCGGAGCTTGCAGCCATCATCCAAGCTCCAATCTTGACTAATTTTTCTACCAGTTGACCAGCTCAGTTCACCAGTTGATCATCATAGGGCTTCATGAATTATTTCCCAGCTGGTTATTTAAAAGCAACATAAACGTTCCACGTATCGTTTAATGACAAAGATGCGAGTCAGAACTTGTCAAAACACAAAGTCACGGAGTGCTTTGGACAGTACTCATTCACCCCTCGGAACACGGATGAAGACACGACGAGCAGAGGAGAGATGAAAGGCGCACATGGGCGCTCGTCACGCTCGACTGCTCTCGGTCTCTCCCATCGCCCACCTGGGTTACTCAGCACCTGACAGTTTTACGCTCGTGACAGACGATGGGAAGAAGTCACACGCACACTACACGTGCCAAGTCTACATTACCGCACGTGCTAAGACACCAACAACATGTTTACCCAACACTCATGCGCAGCTTTCGCAATTCACGCACATTGCGCAGCTCGTCTGTTTACAGTTTACACACATCGTTGCACAGCTTCTCCATTCACAGTTTACGTGCACGCATGCACATCTTACCTGTGTACTTTTAATACTGCTCAGAGTATTGCTGATACTACTTTCAGTAAAGTGCAAATAATGATAATAATAATTTTTATTAATAATAATTATTATTATTTACGTAGCCTTTCCAAAGATTTGCTGTCAGCGCTTTATATAAATCATACATACACTAAATTATCAACAACCATACTCACATGTAACAGACGCTCACAAACACACCCACTCACGCACAAAGTAATTACAGACAGGGTCAGCACGCTCAGGGTCAGAGCAGGGTGGCGGTGACGTCGTAGTTCGGAAAAAGATGTCGTGCTTAGAAGGAACACTTGGTGCGTGTGAAAGCTCACCAGTTTCACAGATGATGACAGAAACTGTTTATATTTACCATAGGAGGGTCTTATGCGTGCTGTGCGCGTATGCACGTTACGTCAGATCCGTTGCGCACGCGCGTTCATTTTGGTAGTCTCGTGACGTCACGGTCGTTTGGAAGTTATTTGTCACGGCTCTACCCATCTCTTCTCCCTCACCTCCCTAGGTTCTCCACCTTTAAGGAGTGAGGTATCCATTTCACAGCTGAACTGGAGGAATATTTTCTGATACACAACGGTATCCAACCGACGTGTGTGTGCGCGCGCGCCTTCAAATTGGGAACAGTATTGCTTTTAAAAAAAATTATTAAATTATTTCATGTCATATATAAGTTATCACATAGATAACTACTCGTTCTTTTGTTTATTTCCTTAGTTTTATTTATTTTGCTTTTTTTGTTTATTCGTTTCATCGATTGCATACATCGTCTCACGAGCATGCGCGTGCGCTCTCATTATCATACTCATCACGTCGCATCTCGTAAGAGGAAACAGGTGCCGCGGACAAGAACTGGAAGATATGCGAGTCAAACCTCAATTTTCCACCTGCTGGGCAGAGGCTGTCAGTGACCTGGTTGAACTCGTAGCAAATCTCCTTGTTACAGTCATGTCGCACGACACTGGCCTGGCAGCCTCTTAACTCTCAATACACACACATACCTTCAAAGTAAGTATTTCGGCTCTTAATCTCCTTTAGAAGTGTCTAAGCCACTTCCGTGAATGTATTTCCTGTCTTCCTCATCAGCGGCGGCTGTCCAGCATCAGAAGCAGTATCACGGTTGTCGACTGCATGGTTACTATGAAAAAATGAGCATCTCGTATTGACCACACAAAGAAGTGTTAGTTGCCAGTCATCATCGCTGGTATTGTACTTCTTGTTTTGATTCTACGAGACAGTTTTTTTCATGCATCATTAGTTTGGGGTCAAAGGGCAGCTGAGACAGTTCGACTCATCAGACCTCACGATGCATCAGGTCCCTCGGCATAGGCTCAAGCACTTCCGAGGCTAGGTTCTCGCTTATTGTTGTGATCATCGTTGATGATTCTCTTTTGGATCTTCGTCGTCTACGGAAGTGACTTAAGAAGGGAAATGGTTACAATCTCAGGATATCTGCTAATGGTCTCCTGGGCAGCATCATTCTGGACACGGCCAGCTCTGTCAGGTAATGAACCTTTCAGGATGCAGTAGTTGCACGTACGAAATGTTGGTCTTCTTATCAATGTACTTCTCCAGGTTCGGACCCCAGTCCTCTAACCACTCGGCTATCATCAAACAACGGTCTCAGAATGCAGTGACGCTGTTAGACATCGTTTTATTTTAGCCATGGGTATTGTGAAAGAACAAAGCACAAAAAAACAACAAAAAGAAAAAACAACAACAACAGGCAGTTGAGTATCCCAATGAACCATTCATTTTAAACCGGTGACTTTTGGAACTACTAATATTTTATCAAACGATTCATTTAGTTTGAGGATAGTTGCTTATAATTATATTATTATTTTCTTTACTAAAATAATTTTTTTAATTATATTTTTTAAAATTTTGTACTCTTTCTCCATGTAATGTAATCATTCCAGCATTAGAACAAGTCCGCTTCGTGAGTATCTATACAAAAATGTGAGTAGTGCATAAAATGTAACCCTGCTAAACACCTTGTATGTATATGCAACACATAATGTCATCTGTTTCCAATATTTCTTACAAATTATCCCGGCGATAACCAAAATGTTCTTCTGAATACTGCATTGAGCTTTGGATATAACAGTATAGCACCAGATAATTTCTGTTACATGGAGTAAATACCTCGCAACCACCTCCTCTTGATTCTCGAGATACAGGTCACAGACAGTTTCAAAATAATGACACCAGGAATCTGCATGTGTACGTTGCCATAGCTACAGCCAGTGGCAGAGATGGGAATCATACTTATGCTCAATGGGTGTGTCAGCGGTAATTCCTGTTGGCTATTCACTGAGAATTAAGAAAATCTATCTTCCATGATCAATAAAAAAAAAAATTAAAAAAAAAATTAAAAAATTACAGTCTGGTAGACTTTTAACTTGTTCCATACTACAGTGCGTCTGTATTTGCCGGTTTTTTTACCCCCGTTACCGTACTTATTCCAACAGACGTGTCTCTGGACAAGCTGCTGATGAGCAAAGCCTGTCCTCGCGACTCCCAGTGCGGCACGCACCTGCTGAACTGTGAACCCGACGGTGTCGTCAAGGTGAAGGACGCCATCCACGGCTTCAAGTCTTCGGAACAGCAACCTTTCTGTCTGGCGGGTACAAGTGACCTTTGCGGCGAGGGTAAGGAGGTGGACAACTGCTGCAAATATGAAAACGGAACGGACTGCTTGCAGGCGAGTTGTACTTCATACAGTTTGGGAGTTACAGTGACAGCTTGGGGATGTAGGCACAAGCGAGAAAGAAAGAAAATGGCTGGCAAATCTGTATAAATAAATATATATTTCTTTGAAGTAAGGAGCATAAGCTAGCACCTGTGGGTGATTTTTTTTTACACCTAGCCATTGCCCTAAAGGGGATGGGAAATAGGGATGGAGAGAAAAAAAAGGTTTGGAGGTGAATGTGGGAAAGGATCGATCATGTTATTATTTTGACCTCAGCCTCCACCAATCAGCGACCTTGACCTCCTCCACGACTCATGTCAGGGTAAAGGTCATTGCCTTTTTCGGTCGGAGAGGGCCAACGACGGTCCTTGTGACAGCTCTGAGGGCTACACACCCTACTCTGCCGTAGCCTATGAATGTATCAACAGTAAGTAGCACGTGTCTATCACACAAAAATTTCATAATTGTGGAAAAAATATTTCTGTCTCACACCTAAGCACGTATCACAGAGAGTAACCCACTTGTGCGTGAAAGATAATGAGTTATGTAATTAATATTAAATATCTTTGTGAATGATGCCATGGTGGCAGCCTTGTGCATGTTGCAGGGTCTTTGCTGCTGGATCCTGTAAAAAATAAGTCCGCCGCCACTGGCTCAGATATTCACATTTTCTACCCGGGACGCTATGGCAACCACCGCCTGACGGAGAGCTCGGCGAACACCCAGCGATTGCAGCGCCTCCTGTCGAGTCCAGCAGCCAACGAATCGTCTTCTAGCGACGATAATGGAACGATGCAGGACTTCCTGTCACGGAGAATGAGGTCAGGTGTAGACAGACAGCACTGCATCCATCGCTGCATGAGAAGGATGTTGGAATAGAGTGTGTCAGACAAGATTGGGTATTGGGGAGGGCAACAGTTGTACAAGCAGCAGCTTCAGGATCTGAATGTTATACAAAAATGTGAGATCATGTAGTGTGTCATGATACATTGCTCCGAGGTCAAGAGGTCATTGTTGCGAAGAGATGCTCGAGTTCTCTTAGTGTCAGTCCGGATGTGGGTTCCGATCATGACAACAGCGACGCTGAAGAGGATCTCGACGATAATTTTTTTTCTGCACTCTTGTGAGACTCATCCACTAAAGCTTTTGTAACTTTGATCTTTAACCTCTTTTGACAGATACCGTTGCTTGGTAACTGGGTCGTGGAATCTGCACATGGGGCTGTCTCGGGAAGATGACCAGGGCGAGTCCGAGCTAGCGGTGCAAGTGGTGTACCTGCGACTGGTGGGCACCAGGGGTTGTACCAAAGTCACTGTGCTCGACCAGAAGCAGCAGTCCATCTTCAGGTGCAAGATGACTGCATTAAATCTTTACATGTGAAAACCCTTATTCTAATTCCCACTGCCCTGCACGAGCAGCACAGTTCATATTCGTTGCATTCACATATGTTATGACGATGACAATCATGACGACGATCACAACTGGATCATCACCATGACGATCTCTACGACGACCGCCATCACACACACACCCACACCCACACCCACCCCAACATATTTTAAAAATAAAATTCATCTTCCTGATCAACGATATCACTATGCTAAGCGAAAGAATGACGAATGTCGTTTTTTTATTATCACATGTTAATTACCTTTATCATGAACTTTTGAATATCTTAACATCTCTTGGAAGTGGTACTATCTTGTGATTGACCTGTTAACATATCTTGCATGTGACCTCACATGCTTGTTTATACCTTGATAAGTGCAGCTGTCGCCCAGGACTCGTGACGACTGTATCGGGGAGACAGCTGAAAAAAATGAGGGCGCCATTGGAGGTGCACATTGAGCTTGCTGCCTCCATATGGGAGGACGATTTCTTGTGGCTGCAGTTTCAGTGTAAGCAATGGCATACAAGCATACTCTAGACCATTACCAACCATTTTTCCCGTTTTGAAAAACTATGCAAGATGTAGGATGTGTAAACGAAAGAGAGAAGAAATCCCTTTGAGGATATGAAAATTGTGGCTTCTTTCTACTTTAATAATGTTTCTCAAATGTGCAATTTTATTAAGCCTATCCTATTATTCAAATTAAATTCAAATGTCATCGAACATTTTTTTATGTAGGGTGGGGTAATATGCTGAATGAGAGAACAAAGCGGGCAAGTGAAAGAAAGAAAAAAGACAAAAAAAAAAAAAAACAAAAAAAAAAAAAAAAAACCCCCCAAAAAACCAAAAAAAACCCACCCAAAAACAAAAACCAAGACATAAGAATGAAAAAAAAAATTATCCAACGTATTTTTTAGTGAATAAAAGGACAGACCAGGCAAGTCAACGAAAGAAAAAACAAAACAAAACGAAGGAAAGATAGACAGAGAGAACAGGACGGTAGAATGAAAAGAAATAATCTTATTCAACACGTTCGTGATAAAGTTAGAGGGAAATAGCGAGAAAAAAATGAGGGCAAAGAAAGAAAAAAAAAAAGAGAATAAAAGAAAGAAGAGAGAAAGATGGAGACAAAACAGAAAAATAGATGTAGACAGGAAAGAAAGGGAGAGGGAGAGAGAGACAGAAACAGAGAGGGAGGAGAGTTGTGCTTACCTGACAAAATCATTTTTATACCTTGACAGCGATAAATGATGACCCTATCAGTATAAAGTGCAATTTCGACGTCGAGGAAAAGCCTATGAGTACATCAGCAGCGACAGTGACAGGTGAGAGACTGGGTTATCCTGCTTTTAATACCCTCAAGGTTCTTCCATCATTTCTCTCCCTCTCTCTCTCTCACACACACAAGATTAAAAACCTTTCCACCGAGGAGTTTTTCTCTCTGCCTTTCTTGACTTTTTGTTTGTTTGTTGATTTGTCGGATGCAAGAAGACTTGATATTAGTTGCATAGCTTAAGTTCACCACCATAAATAATCTACATTGATGTCTCACAAGGAGAAGTTAATATAGTTTTGGGAGAATGTTTCCTTTTGAAGTATGTTCCTTTGCCGAGAATGAATCTCCTTTAACTGCTTTGTAATGTTACTGACTTTACAAGCTTAAAGTTTTCTCCTTCCATCATGTCATCGTTGGGTTTCAGACAATGCCGTGGACTGGACCACTGTCATCACTGGCCTGTCAGTGACAGGTACCCTCATCTGTGTTTGTCTCGTGCTGGGCGGCTGCTTCTTCATGCACAGGTGTGCTGTCTTGCGCTTTTGTCAGCAGCAAGTGGGCAGACTGTACATGTAAGCTTTGTGACATATTAGAACGCCCTATTGTACTTTTGAGAGGGTGTCTTAGAAACGTGAATTGATAATTAAGTTTTGAATTACTATGTGCATAATTTATTGCTTTACATGCAGCGTTGTCGCCACTTCCCCGTGTAGGCATGTGTATTCAGGGGCTTAGTCTCACAAACTGAGTTGTGTTTAGTGTCCGTGAAGCGTTAATAGCAGCAGCAGCAGCAGCAGCAGCAGCAGCACACAGCAGAAATAACAGTATTGTTAACATCATGTACCTTTAAATAAAAACCCTACAAAACTGGGATCTGAATAATGCATTATCGTCATCATGAAAATCATCATCATCGTGTTGGTTTCATTGACTTGTAGAAAACGCAGCCTTAGTGGGTTTGGAAAATACGACGTGTCCCACCGACCTCCGAGGTCCGATGTCTGTCAAAACCCTCGTCGAGAGGCGCCAAGCCCCTCAGTCCAGAACCCGCCATTCTGTCACCGTGCAGGGCGGGGCACCACGGAGGGTTCTGTCACCGCTCCGTCACAATCCAATGACGTTCATGGCTCATCCAGCATGTACGTACAGCCTGCAAGGCCACCTGCATCCGCGGCCAACAGCATCCTTGCAAGTCCAGGAAGTAAGAATTCCCCTAATAGCATTTAAACATTTTATAAACGTTTACAAAGGGTTCTCGACCAAATATTTATAAAATATTTGAGCGCTATCTGGGTCTGCCGCGACCTCTGTTTTTATCTCAGCTGTCCATAGCTTTTTCTTTAACTCTTTGCTCAAGTCGCTCCTGTTGTGATCAAAGAGAAGTAACTACTATTTCAGTAGTGGTAAACGAAAGCCTATGTACCGATTTCTTGATGAAAAGAGTGAACTGCTCAACGTGATATATGTAGATAACACTAGTCACCGCAGTAGCTTCCATGAGACATTTAATGTGCCATTTAATAGTTTATTATCAAGCGAATTATTATTAGGAAATTATCATTCGATAGCATTTTTCTTTCATTCCATTTATATATAATTATGCTTGTTCTTATGAATAACCTCTCAAAGTTAAACGAGAGTTTCTTTGGAGGGGTAGTTCTCAAAAAGTGGTTAAACTCAAAACTATACTTTTACACATCAGGTGATCTGCGTAGCACAATATCCGACACAAGGGAGGAAAGCCTAAATAGCGCCCCGCATCCTGCTATGACCTCCCACAGGGCCTCTGAAGCGGTCCAGGTTGTTCTGTACGATGAAACACCACAGCTTGACGACCTCGATGATGACCCGGAACTAGAAGTAGTAGTCACTGCGCATGCTCGACGCACCGAGGAAGATGAAGACGAAGGGTCGTCAATCGATTCAACGGTGTTCGACTTCGACAGTATTTGTGGCCCCGGAGAACCTCCCTCCACACATGCGCCAGACACAAGCGGCGACTACGAGGTGATGGCCAGAAGCCCCCATCACTCTTCTGAGTTGTAGCCGCCGGGTCAAGATTGTGACCTACCATGGGATCATCTCATTTGTGGATTTGAAAAAAACAAAAAACAAACCCCAATCCTTTTCGAAAAATAAACATAGGAAGAAAGATAGAAATAAATGAAAGGAAGGAAAGAAAGAAGAAAGGGAAATAAGGGATATATAAATACATAGGTAGAAAGAATGATAGGCAGGGAGATACAGACTAGAGGTATGGGAAAGGATGGAACTAGGAAGAATGCAAATGAATACCAACATTTAATTATTTTATCAATATTAATTAATAAACTTCTTTCATCGTTATTATACTCTCAACACTGTCAAGAGCACACACGCATTAAAAAAAGAAAAAAAAAAAAAAAAAAAAAACAACCCCAAAACATTTCGCATAAAAAGACAAGTTGAAGTACAGTGTTCTGTCATGGGAGAAGACCCAGGAATGTGTTGATGTAAGTCTTCAGGAGTTATTCCCCCTAGACTGCTTTCGAGTATAGTTCTCTCTACAAAAGTTTTATGTATAAAAGAACGAAGAAAAAAAAAAAACCATAAAAAATAAATCAACATGCACCTGCACACATGCACATACACACAAGCACACACCCACATGCAAAAGCACAATCTCTCTCTCTCTCATACCAAACAATGACAAACAAACAAAAAACAAAACAACCTCTTCCCCTCCTTTGCTTTCAAAACGGTCGAGTTAGTGTCTCTGATTCTCCTTTTTATTCTCAGTTTCACGTTTTTCATTCTCTGCTAGTCTTCTTCAGTCTGCCGATAATACATTGTCTTGTAATCCAACATGTAAAACGTAACATTTGCTCCTGTCCGTTCCTGCTCGTACTACAATAGTCTCTTCTATTTCCTGTATGATATACTCTACACATTTATACATCTTGGTGAAAGGATTGAGTCGGGATGACTAGAGTTCATATCATTATCAATACCGTCAAAACTATCGAGATTTGAAAGTGCGGTGTACACACGATAAAGTTTGAAATTTGTAGAAAATACGGGACAATCCAATCGCATTTGTAGATGGGAGACAACTCTGAAAGCTTTGTTTGTTACATGAATTTTTTCCCCTGGATAGCTGTGACTTTTTTTTAAAAAAATGGTTAAGTACTTAAAGCATTCAGTCCTAAGAAGCAATAAGGGAAATTGAATGCCCAGTTTAAAAAAATGTTAGCGCGCACGCTCGCGCACGCACACACACACACTTCTTTCAGCAACAATCCCAGCTTTTATTATTTTTTTTGATTGATGTTGTTTTTCTTTCTAGTCTACTTTTTTATATGGAACAGTTAACATCTTCTTCCATCTAGTTTGTACTTAAAAATGCATTCTCGCATTCATTTTCATAACTTTAGTATCTATGATCTTACACCAGATTCCTTCTCTTGTGCTATACTTTTATGGTTTTTCATTTCTGATTACTTATCACCACGCTGATTTACTGCTTTCACTAAAGTTCTGCATCCGTTATTACCGTGGTACCTTTCTCGCCTCCTTCTCTTTTCGCTAATTCATTCTTCCATTGAAACCCTTTGATCTTTACCGTCCAGATCCTTCTTTACTTTTCGTCTCTTCATTCTGCTTGCATCTCATAAAGGACAACACGAGTGCAACATTTTTTCTTTATAATCTAGTTAAGTTCATTTTAAAATAATAATTCCCGAAATATGAGTACAGTCAAATCTCCCTACTATGCCACCTACCGGGACCGAGCAAAAGTGGCATAGTAGCGAGATTGGCATAGTAGAGAGGGTTCGTAAAAACGGCTTTATTTGTTCAAGTTATCCGTCAGTCCAAAGCAGGGGTGGGCAATTAATTTTCCCAAGGGGCCGCATGAGACATTGGGATGGTTTTAGAGGGCCGGACTAATATAGTTAACTCAGTGTTACCTAATACTGTATATATAGTATATATACTGGCGGGCGGGCCGGTCAGAGACAGGAGGCCTTTGCCCAGGTCTGGTCCAAAGCTCTCAAGAATCGTCGGCTTCGCTAGCTGTCTCCTCTCATTCTCCCCCTCACCTCTTCATCCTCCACCCCTCCCAACCACATCCGCGCACCTGCATCCTGTCGCTAGTCGACCCCCTCACACCTTCCCTCTGTCACGTGGCTGTCACCCGGCTAGCGACCACCACCCCCCACATTGCCAGCCTCCACCCTCCCTGTGTGCGTGCTATGTTCCATCCACCTAACTGCAATGTCCCACACTACCATAGAGTATAATAATCGAGCACTGCGCGGAATTTCACAACTTGTGTCTTTTAACAGTCACAAAAAAAGTGGCATAGTAGCGAGAGTCTGGGGTGGCATAGTAATTTTTTTTTTACATTGAATTTATAGTCGGGACCGAGCAAAAGTGGCATAATACCGAGAGTGGCATAGTAGAGGGGTGGCATAGTAGGGAGATTTGACTGTATATACTTATGCTCAGCAACTGTATGCAAGTCCTCGTCAGATGAAGAAGCGTCACTCAGGTTGTAGCGTTCAATAAGCGTTTATTCTGCCCAGAAAATGAAACGGCTGATTTTGAATACAACCCTACAGATCTGAACTTCATTTAAAAGCTCCGAGTAAAGTAAAAAATAATAATTTAAAATGTCCAAACTGAACTCACTCGACAGGCTGGTAAGTAAATCTTCTCCAGGTCAAAATTTAATAGGCAAAAATCACGGTCATTGCTGTCTAATTGTATTATTTTAATTGATTCTTTATTATTAAGTAGGCGCATCTTAGTTAATTTTTTTCATTCTATTATTGTAAATAAAGTATAAGCACATCTTAAATGTGCATTTAATGATTGTAATTTTTTTTATTTAATAATGGTTCATTTCTAGAATTGCATTTTTTAATAGTTACAACTCACTGCTGATAATGACTTTTTTACAGTTGAAACTATAACATCATAACAAAATTAATACATATTTACCGATGTAAAAGGTTATTTCTTTCTCATGCTGCTTGCAAAATGAACTGTTTTCGAAGAGAACATTCAGCACATTGTATCTTGGTCTGTTTCTTTTATCATGGATTACATCTTTTCTCCTTTAGTTTAGCTCATGTAGACGAATATTTTTTAGAAATATTTCGTCACTTCCTGTTTTCTCGACGAATCCAGGTGTGATTAAGAGAAAACCATTAATATAATATTTCTCGTGCGTCTTCGTCATAAAGTACCATCGGAATATATTTTTGCAATACTCTATGTGTTGCGTTATTGCCAATGATTTTCGCTGAGCACTCGTGTTGCCCTTTAACCCAGCATCTCTTCTTTTTCTTTAACTGCTCTTTCTGTGTGTTTAAATCCTTCCTCTTTGTGTCATGTTACATACATGTCTTGATTATTTTTATATTATATCTCAGGACGAATTTCATGTGTGTGTGTGTGGTTGTGTTATGATTTATGTGTGTATTAAGAATGATTTAGAGATATGATCGTATTTTTTAAGTTCCCTATGGTGCATAACCTTGTCCTTATCCTTCTTTTGTAACTTGCAATTGTTGTCATTTTTGTAAACGAGAACACTTCCCGAGTATAATTGCCCACTGGGATAAATAAAGTTGGTCATTGTCATTGTCATTGTCATTGTCATTGTCATTGTCATTGTCATTGTCATTGTCAGTGTCAAGTGAAGTCTACATTATAACCTTTCTACACCTACACCTGCACCTTTCATTTCTCTCGCTCCTATTTGCACTGTGAGCGCCTCATCAGTCTCTAAGAACTGCTGTACTAGACATTCCTCTATAGTTTATACTACATTCTTCATCCTTCTACATTCTACTCTCTTCATCGATCTTTTGTTAGACGCGCTCACCACCACTTCTCCTCTTTTGGGTCCTTTCTTCCTGTTTTCAGAATCAACCCTCCTTTGGACCTCTTCTACTGTTTCTCAAACCACACTCCTCCAGCCTCCTTCCTCGGCTTCTGTTACTAATACTCATTCCTCCGTCTCCGTACCCGTTCATAATTCGGTTAGTCGCTAGCCGTTCCTAAGCTAGGCTGAACTTTCCACTCGAACCAGCCAGAAACCAGATCCTTGGATTCTGAACGAACCATCCCGGCGATTCACACCGATACTTCCTTACTCTGTCTTTCACTACCCCCTCCCTCACTTGATAAGCCCTGATCTTGCTTAACTATCTGGTTTCGTGCCTGGCAAAGAAAAACAGGAATGAGAGAGAGAAAGGGTGTGTGTGTCTTTTCGTGAAGCAGAAGAGAAGAAGGTATCTGTGCTTGGCTCAAAGAATTTTGTAATCTGAAAAATTCAAGAGAAGAGAGAGAAAAAAATCCCGTGGTCCTTTGGGAGGAAGAGCTGAATCGTAAAACCTTTTATTGATAGGGCCAGCACATCCGCGGACCACTGGTGTTATGCTCTCTGGTGCAGGCATAAAGTCTATAGTTTCACAAATGTGTTTTATTGTCGTCAAGCCAGACTAGCTGCCGCCAAGGCTAACTGGCACTGGCTACGCCTCCAAGACATCTGACTGGGCTTTCTTGCAGAGGCCATAGTTGAGACAAGAAACGCTTCAATCTTGATGTAACAGTTCTTGTCTTTCGTTTGTGATTTTTTTTATATTTTAGACATACTTGAACGTGAGAGAAGCTGTTTGTACTTAATATACCGTACAGAAAGATTGTGTGCTTCCATCACAGTAATCAATTTATTTTCACTTCTGTTGAATGCGTAAGTTCTGGTTTGAAGTTTCAACTTTCCTTTTTTTTTCAACCTTGTGCCAGAATAGTTTCATAAACAATGGAAAGAACTAATAAACGAAGTAATGTAGTCAAGAATACAATGTTTAAATCTATGTTGTGTTTAAATCAATCAACCAATCAATCATATATCATCAAATATAAGTTTACCCATTTGATCTTTCATGACAGCGAAATTATATATCTCATTCGCAGTCTCATAGAAAGTAGTTCATTTCCCAGATGTGCCCAAAGACAAAAGAACCGTTTTTCGGGTTAACCTGCGAAGCGATCTTCGATGCTGTATTTCTATCTCGTTGAAAAATTACAAGTTGTAAAATTGTATAAATACTTTTATTCTTCCCTCCAGTTTCGTGCAAGACCTACTTACCTTTATGATGATCACACCTCCACTAAACACTACGCTTTCCCAAAAATCGTTAGTAATGCTTGTTTCCTTCTTCGCAATTACTAATTATGAGTCTGATTGATTGTTAACTTTTGATCTACCGATTTCCTTGAATTAGCTGCGGGGTAAGTATTTCGAATACTGAAAAGAGTACTTTGAAGTCCCTTGCGTAACTTGACAGGTTGACAGCTCATCTTCCTCAACGGGGTTACATTTCAAGTGACGCCACCTCTCTTCCTCTCTCCATCTCGCTCTCTCTGTCTTTCGCTCTCTAAAATACTACATCAAATTACTTCAAAATTTGCATTGAATACTAGGTGTATGTCAAAATTTCCTTGTGCGCATTTTTTAACATTTGGAGCAGCCAGTAAATCTTAGAAGAGAGAAAATAACATGAAAAATTAACGCATTCCTAAGGAATGTACATGTACCTTGTGAAATTCTGCAAGTGTGCAGTATTAATGCTTTACATTGAAAATTTACTATTTTGAATTAATAATGCCTGCATAACTCGTCCGGCAAATTCAATAATTATTATTGAATATTAATGTATTTTTTTCCTTCGACAATCGCGACTTTTCCAAGGACTCGCCTTGCTGAGTATTTCTCACAAGGTCCACTCGTCAGACCGAGCTTTGTTGTCTGCGTTGGTATTTACTGGACCCACATTTTGGCCCTAAAATAGCAAGCAACTGCAGTTTCTGCGTAAGAGAAAGAAATGAAAACATGCCCCAGCCTCTACTGTGATTGTGGGACACTTGGTAAGCAGGTTGAGACTGGCTGTTAGTTTGTTGCCGTGCGCCTGGTCATAAACTTTCATCATTTTCAAGCTTGCGGGGTTGCTGAACTGCATGTGACCGTCTTAAAAGTTGTCCGATAAGAAGGACATTCCTGGCCGTCGCTGTCCTTGTCCTTGTCGTCCGTCTGAATTCTGTCAATTTCTCTCTCTCTCTGCTTTTACTTCTCACTCTCTCCTTTTTTTTTTATAGCCATTGTCTCTCCCATTTCCTTTGTGTCCTTGTGTGTATGTGTCTGTGGGTGCGTATAAAGAAATCCAGAAGACAATTTCGTTTTGAAACCAGAGCTACAACATCACAGACTTCTTTTGGATGTCCCAAAATAATCAAAACCTTTCTTTACGACTACTAACTCTACTAACGTACAGTGTACACACAATTTTCTAATTAATCAAACCTCCCTCTGCACTCACACTTACTCACACCTACCCTTACTCGTGTACTTCTAAATAATTCAACCTCCCCTTGCACATCCAAATAATCTACCCTCCCTGTACACTACTCCCACGTAATCAAACGTACTATGGGTATTCCCAGGTACACAGACGACATCTTCTAACCTTTTCAACTATTCCATGAAGTATGATAGCCATCTCTCTCCGTCAGACGATGACCTGCTCGCCAACACCGAGGGCTGTGAACTTGAACCTCACCCTCGTCCCACGTGGCCGTGTCCTTTAGTCAAGCGAACCTCTTCGTTAGGGGATCACGACTGGCTGCTCTCCCCTGGACGTTGACGTCCAAGGTGGCGCCAGGTTCTCGGTCATGTGACGCCCAAAGCGCCCCCTACCGCATGTGGTGTCGCGTTATTCCGCCTGTGGAAGGAGACAATAGTTTTCTGCCTTTCAGACCGAATAATTACTGCCCGCCGTCTAAAGCATTTCTTCCCCTCGAAAATTAATTAAAACTCTGGGCAAGCAGCCGTCATTTAACGATTCTGCGGTCAAAAGTCACATGACATTGTCATTAAGCAGCAGAATGTCATATTTTTAAAAACTTTAGATGATAGGCTTGCTCCAAGTTCACGGTTCGAAGCGTTCAGTCTGTACAGTCATTATGATCTTAATGTCAGCGTCTGCATTAGGATTTTGTATGCGATGGTTTGGTTGGTTTCTTGAACTTCTGACTGGTAGAGGATCGGATAGTTTTGAGGTTTAAACCTCTATGTAATAACTTCATAACTATATCTACGACCATCGAGAAATATTCCAGGAGAAAAGGCGAAACCCACAGCTCACCTTCCACAGTCTTTACCTTCTCTGGGTATTTCATCGGGTATTTGTGAAGCATCTGCTGGGTAGGTAAAATTAGTTACCCAGACCGAGTAGGCTTTTAACCGGAACCAGTATCCTCCGCAGTCGAGCGCACTAACTACTAGATTACATAGCCGTCACCTAGAATCATCTACCTATAATCATTAACCAGTTAGTGCACTAACCCTACGATCATCTACCGGTGCGCCTAGTGCATGCATGCGCAGAATACTGGGGGGCAAAGTTGGTGACACGAGCGCACACCTCCACCTCCCGAACAGACGGCGCAAGCTTGCGGGAGACGTGCTGTCCAGCGCATGGCGGGTATCTCGCCACCCGGCAAGCTGGGACCCATTACCCACATTAAGGCAGGAATTGATCCCCACCTCCAGGCCTCAAAGGACATCTAGCACTCAGCTTTCCTTTGCGGAGTTTGGAGAAGGCGATGGAGGGAGTGGTGTGCAGCAACATACGGGCATTCAACCCAGATTCATGAACGTCAGCACGTGGTGTGCATGGTCTGCGAGCCGTGAGGGACAGAAAGAGCAGCAGACGAGAGCCAGAAGAAGGAAATAAGAGTAGGATTGTTGGGGGATGTGGGTGATAGGATTTCGGTGACTAGGTTACAATATGAAGAAAAGAATGTAAGCAGGCAACGAATATGAGAGAAGAGGGACGATGATCGATGACATCATTTCTCACAGCTCTTATTTACTTTCTCCTGCATTACCAACTACAGCAGTCAAATCTAAGGGTCCTGTGTTCACATCTTTTCTCGCGGCATACGTATTTCTCTCTGAAAAGAACACAGGCCGTCATGGGTTTTTCATCGGTTACTGCATTATTATTTCCCGCCATCAAGCAAAATCTCATATGACCTGGAAGTACTTTCCCTACTGATATAAATTAATGCATCGATTAATGGATGACTCAATAAATCGTTTAATAAATAAACGTCTTCGTAGCTAAATGATTGACTCACTCTTTCCGTCTTTCTGTCAGACTGTATCGTTTTTATCATTCTTCCTTTTTCCTCTCCTTCTTCCGCCATATCTCCTATCCATGTAAAAATTCTATTTCTACAAAAATCCTTCATTTCCTTTTAGTTTTTAATGTATCGCTAGAAAATGTCACTGCCACAAGTATATACGGTATAGAAAATGCTGGAGGGCAGCCCCCACCTCTACACACAAAAATAAAAAATCTAAATCAGAAATAAACAAAAATAGTAAACAATATCCTCCCCTCCTCATAAAAATTAAACAGTAACAGAAATCTTCTCCCCCATAAAAAAATAAATAAAGGGAAGCAAACACATAAAAACCAACAAACCAACAAAGCAGAATCCTAACCAAACTCACCCCAACAAACAAACAAACCAACAAACAAACCAACCAACCAACAAACCAACAAACAAACCAACCAACCAACAAACCAACCAACCAACCAACCAACCAACCAACCAACCAACCAAACAAACAAACAAACAAACAAACAAACAAACAAACAAACAAACAAACAAACAAACAAACAAACAAACAAACAAAAGAATATCTAGATGCACATTTTTCACCCCACAGTCATCGAAAATAAGGATTAGCTTTCGCTTTATCTTACAACTGTTCATCATTGATGCAGAAATATGAACTGCGGCTGTCGTGGTTGCTGTTGTTGCTGTCCATCCTGTGTTACGCAGTGTAAAAGCTGCCAACGCTTGGAGAGAGAGAGATCCTAGAGTGCTCTGCCCTTTAACGACGGCGGCGCTGTTAGTCGTCTGTTATCAGACGCGAGGTGCGGCATCCCGGGCAACCTGCCGTCCCCTGTGTAGTTTATCACCTTTTATGAGGAGGACAGACAACACCGCGTTTGCAGTTGTGAGGAGAGTGGGCGTGCAGTCCACACTTACCAACGCGCGTGCATGTGCGCAGTCAAGCAGTGAGTAGCGCGAGGGCGCTTACAGTCTCATTATTCATTTCAGTGCGATTGTCTGTGGTCTTGCATCTATTGTCATGTTGACTGTATGCTTGTCTGTCTGCATGCGTAGGTGGGTAGGTGGAGATGCGCATATGTTTCAGTGTGTTTGTGTGTGTGTTCGCTTGCAAATCATATCGACACAAATATCACATACGTTAAAAACTAGAATGTTAACATGGTCAACACATTGTATTGTGTAAGCCCGACAGAAAAGACCCCAAACGATGGGTTTTTTTTTTTCTTCTTCCTTCTTTTAATACAAGTTGGTGGGTGATGCTTATTCCTCCTATAAACAATGAAGCCTGTCCGTTCCTCCCACCTGAGAACATGAAATTTTACAGCGGATGTTCATAGCTCTTTTAAAAATCAAGAGAGATAGCGAGACGAAGAAAGAGTAAATGAAGAGAAAACGGAGAGAGAGAGGCAGATGCAAGACGAGAGAAAACTAGAGAGAGAGAGAGAAGTTATAAATAGAAAAAAAAGAAAGCCATAAACAAACAAAGGCAATTTAAAGATCCCAACCATTTGTCAAAGTATTTAGTTTCAAGTCGAGAGCATTTACAGTTATTCGAAATGGAAAACCGAATGAATTCTCCGTGCACACCCCTGAGGGACCAAGACCAGACCTAAAGCAGTTAAATTTCACACATGCGCACTTAAGGCTGTTGGATCCTGGAGAGTCGCTCCTTGCCTAACCCGCGATTAAAACGTGATACTCGTGTGACGTAGTCACGGCGCTGTGGCAACTCCAGGCAACTACAGGCAACTGAGGCAAGGCACAAAAACAGATTATGCTAAACACGTACTCTCGCCTGAAAACTGATTCGAAATTCCTAAAAAGAAATGATCACGGTTTCGCCGAGCTGTGCCCACTGACAATTAATTTTCGCCACTTTAGCTCGATTATCATGAAATTTATTAGCCGCAAGTCGACCGTTAATGTACTTTTTTTTTGAACACCCGGAAGAAAGAGAGATTAGTCTGATATACGATCTGATAATGTTGTGTTGCATTTTGAATGTGTTTGGCAGTGTCTGTCCGAAGGACAAGCTAGTCATCAGTTTGGTTGGCCTATCATGACTGGTTTGTCTTCTGTCATCGGTTGGATTATCTGCTGATTGTGCATTGAATGATGACAGCGCAGTGTGACTTTGTGACCTGCACTTTGTGACTGGACCTTCTGGAACTGACCTGCGATCGTCTTAGCAGAACATGTCAGTGGCTGTCTTTTGATAATTTGAAGGTGTTTCTTAAAATTGATGAAAGTTTTCTTCTGGGTTTTGGCTTCGGAGTTTATGGTTGGCTCTTGATGGACACGTGGATTTTAGCGGGGTGTGTGGGGTGGAGGGACATAAAATATGTTTTAAAAAACTCGGCCAACTCTGAGGAAGCAAAGAAGGCGCGAACAAAGCTAGGTAAAAATACAAGAGTATAAAAGAAAACATGTTGAACAAACGAAGTTGATCCAGTGTCTTCTCAACAATGAATCCTTGGGAACATGCACACTTCTTCCGTTACTATGTTTTCCTGTGAATTCAACAACCACACAATAGTTTTCATATCTGAGTTTCTGTTTACGAGATTCGGTATTTTGTGGATAACTTGTATCAGCCAGGTCAGCCATGATGCTAACGGAACTGACGTCACAGGGATTCGGGCGCAAAAGATTTGAACAGGCGAGATAATAGTTGTTACTTAATTTCTAGACATTCATGTTTCCCTTTGCGATTTCGTATTCGTGGTATTAACAGGTGACATGAAAGGAGTCTTCTCAGCAGGATAATTGTCCCTAATTGTGTACATCTTTAAGGAATTGGTAGTCTTTACATTCAATTCCCACATCATCCACAGCCCTGATTTATGACAGCTGAATTCATTGCCCTTGTGGATGACTGAAGTTGAATTGTAGAGAAAAAAAAAAATATAAAGACTAATTGGACAAGGGGAAAGCGAACTCCGTAGACAAGATCTTTTTTGGTTTTGCTTTGCTTTTTTTGGTTGCTTGTCTGGGTTAAAGTTATGGCGAGTTTGCCTGCCGGCGACCTTATTCGTGTTGTTCGTGTTGTCCTGCAGGTAATGTTGGCATTGTGACATCTACTTCCTGTTCGAAGGTAAGGGCCAAAGGTAGGAGGGACATTAGAATTTAATGTCTTCTTTACAGACATGTCCCCCCCTCACTTTCACCAGCGCTGCTGGCACTTTTATGTGAGGAGACAGAGAGACGAAGGTTTTTGCCACCAACCCTCATATGACCAACAAGGGGACGTCACATGCTCGCGCATACGTCACGTGTGTGTGTTGGCGAGCAGGTTTCTCGCGGTTTGTGGGTTTAAATCACAGGTGGTTTACCTGAGTGGGTAGGTTAGCAATCTCTCGCATATGTCGTTAAGAGGTACAACACGCGATACTAAACTCTTTATATGTCGAAACAATTTTATTTAAAAAAGTAAAAAAAGAAACAAAACAACAAAATAAAAGAAAAAAAATTGAGTGTACAAAAGCACATTGCACTTTTTCGACTGCACTCTTCATTCCAGATGTCAAAGGAATCGTTTAAAAATTAAATAAGTTATTAATTATTATAAATCATTACAACAAAACATGTATATAGCTTTCTAGTGTCTCTCTCACCCACACTCACAAATTATGCAACCACGCATATTAAAATGCAAGCATTCCAAACATACCTCTGATGGAGGAACATCTCGACCGTCTGCTCCGGCGAATGCGAAGACCAGAGTTAGCGCATCTTCCGGTGTTACCTCCCAAATTTTGCATCAGTTTGTCAGTTTACCAATAAAATACTTTTTCCCATCTCCAGAAACTTTCCACTATAGCCCTAACTGTAGTCTAAGGTATGCAGCACGTAGTTTCAGGACACTTGAGGATTTTAAAGTCAGGTCGTTAACCACAATCCATTAAAAAAATGTATCTGAATCAGTTATTTTATTTTGTCAGTATTAATGTGCACATAACTAAACTTTCATAAATCAGTTTGCTTGTGATTAATGCTGAAAGCAGAACGGCTTTTATACAAATATTTACAGCTTCCGGCATCCAGACCTAATGTAAAAAATTAATAGCCTTCATTTAATTGCTTGTAAGATCAAGAATTGTGTCAACGAGTGTTGACTACTTGACATGTTTCTAGACCACAAGATGTGGTAACCAGTTTGACTGGTCACGTGACATACTTTTTTGTTTTCACAGAGGTTAGAGAAGATGTGGTACTCAAGGTGTTCCTCCACATGGTGGTCTCCTTGTTCCACCATGTCACGTGACAAACAGGATGAAAACAGACTCGCAGGCATACAATCCTTCCTTACAGGAGCTCAGAGTACAAAGAGGATTAAAAAAAAAAAAAAGTTTAACGGATTTAGTAACACTTGTTTGTGTGAGGCTCTGTACATGATGTTGTCTCACATAACTTTAGATGAACACGCAACAAACAAGCCACCGAACCAGCGATGTCGCCCTTTGTGACGAGATGGTGAGCACCCACGAGGGAGTTAAACACTACACGTCAGCAGCCGAACCTTCAAAGAAAAAAACCCACCCATGCATGTAGTCACAAGATCCCTGTGGTGCAGCCTGGGGGTCGATTACTCTAGAACACGATGCTTAGGGGACCAGTCTTGTAGAGGTCAGGGTGTCGCCGGTATGATGTCATGGCTGACCTCTGGCATTTTCTAACTTTGACCTTCCCAGTAGTTTCGTCCCTGCACTCGACCTCTGAACCCCTCTTGAGACCCTGAATGTCACTGACATACCCACTAGCTCTGCTGGTTACATTGTTCCATCTGTATCACGACTAACGTTCTGTGATCCGATGCCAGTATCTCTGTCAGAAACATGTCTCAGTCTTTTTCAGGAAGGGTATTTCAACAATATTCAAGAAAATTTATATATATATATTTACTCATACGGCTTCTGCTCGATCTGCGATCGTACTCCGCTCCAGTTACTTCACAAATCTTTATGACAAACAAGCTGGAATGGGGACAGGGAGGCTGAAGAGGTGCCTCTTGTCCTCATTGCCCTCTGGGAGGCATCATTAGAGCAGCTGTACGCAGGCACCTTTACTTATCTGAGCACGTTGTTGTTGTTGTTGTTGTTGCTGCTGCTGCTGCTTACAGCGCATCTGATGCCACTTCAATCTTGCCACCATCGTTGAGTGATTTATTAATGTGAAGCACACACCACCATCGACTTCGGGTCCAGCTTCTCAAATTTTTGCAGATAAAATTATGTACTCCCTACTTTCCTTTCACACAGATGTGAGGAGTGACTAGCCCCCTTTATAAATGTATTTTTTATAACTTGTGGGTAAACAATACTGAATGTCAAAGCGGAAGTCCCTCTCTTCCAGCATGAGTCAGGGCAGCCAACATCCGTTGGACACACATCTCCTTGAAGATAACCCAATGCGTTAATTATCTCTCCTGGAATACCGTTATCACTATGATTTATTAATTTCCTCAAGAGTTTGACGCCAAAGTCAACTTCGTCAGCCGATTCCAGCAATTATATCTCAATGGCCACTCGTCCGACACACGCTGTGGTTGCCGGGAGCTGTAATCACGGTTGCCGTCCCTGTCTCCGCAATCTCCAGTCCAATTGACTCTCACCTTCATCTGCATGTCTCCGCTCGCGTGTTTGTCTCACTCTGCATGCATTTTGTCAACTTCTTCTGCCTTTTGAAAGTCATGTGCCAAAGCGGGTTCTCGCGACAGAGGCTACATTTTATATTTTAATATGCGGACACACTTTTAAAATATTTATTTGACTGGGACAAATTTTTGTTAAAGAAAAAAAAAAAAAACAAGAGAGAGAGAGAAAGAGAGAGAACTGTTAATGATGTACTACCAAAACTCTTTGCAATATTTATTTTTGTGATTTCAAGAGGATTTTTTAGGGTCCAACAGTAATTTTTTTTTCCAAAGGAAAAGTATAACGGAGGTAATACTTCTTTTCCTTTCTTTTACGCTCCAGAGATAGACTTCAAATTTTTCTGGGGATGTTAACTGGGCGGTTTAGGCACAGAATTTTTAGAGGTAAAGACAAGGGACTACTTCCTAATTTGTCCTTGATTCGGTACAATCACTACACTCGTTTACTCATACACAGGCGACTCCTCCACCTCTCAACCAGTCATTCATTTTTGGGCTGGGAAGTTGTAAAAGTTTTTGTTGTTGTTGTTAGTTGAACCAGTCAAAAAAAGAATTAGGAATTAAGAAGCAATCTCTCTCTCTCTCTCACACACACACACATACACACACACACGGGGAATGAGAGATTGAGAGAGAGACAGAAGGTAGAAGAGACAGTTTCAGTCAGGCAGACAGACAGAGAAAAGAACTAGAAGCATACAAACCTCTACAAAAAAAACAAAAAACAAAAAAAACAAAACAAAAAAAAAAAAAAAAAAAAAAAAAAAAAACAGGGAAAAAAAAATTTATAGTCGGCTAGCAATTCGGAGATGTGCAACATAAACAAAGCTGACTCTTGAGTTTATTTCCCGCCGTCCAATCCTCGGGTTGTTTCAGCAGTGAAGCAAGTTTATGAGAGGATGAGGGCTGCACAGTCGGGACACGAACAAGGACGCAGAACAAGGATGTGATGGCCATTGGTCATGTACCTGCTGTAGACAATTTACACTTGTTGGCTGTTAGGAAGGACAAAGAATTTGAAGTTAGTAATAAAAAAAAAAATTGTGACATGTCACCAGTCATATCCACAACACCAGACTCGACCTCCTCGCAGCATTGACACCAACACTAATACTAACAAAGAGAAAACCAATAACAGCTTCATCGACATGACCAATGTGATATGTGATGTTGTGGCCTTAATAATAATAATAATAATAATAATAATAATAATAATAATAATAATAATAATAATAATAAAAAAATACAGAGATATCTACAAATTTCCATCATGACCTCTACATCATGAAGAAAGATGTATAACCTTTACCTGGGGCTGATGATATATTCAGAGTGGAGAAGAGGAAAGAAAGACAGACAAAATACAAGAAATAGAAAAATGGAGGAACAGCTAAGCTCACACATGAAAAGAGGTGCTACGAAGTCTCTTTACATATCACTTGCGGAAAGATTACAAGACACCACCTACCTGCCCTCAGCCATTTGCATGGGTTAAACTCCGTGCAGCGTGAGCATTCACGCGTGAACTAGAGATGTGAGCGCGCGTGAATTTTGCGCCCTCCATCAGCACGCGCTTCTCTCCGCTGTAGCCCGCCATCTTGCACTGCCCCTTTCATGTTGGTCAGCGTGCTGGCCCGTGTGTCCCCCTCCCTCACCCCACCACCACCCCTTTACCCCGCGATAACCTTTCTTGCCATGACCCACGCTTAGCGCGCCGCCTGCTGGCCCCCATCTTACCCACGCTCGGCAGATCCCAAGGGAGGCCACTAGCGAAGCATCGCCACTAGGGCAGAAAGCGACAGCAGAGTGCGCGCCCATGCCCTTTATGAAATATGAATAAAATTAGGGTTCTGTCGCCACTTGCAGTGCCGAAACCTAACCCCGTTTGTTCCCCACATCATCGTCCATTCTGCCACTCGCAACTGTTATGAAATTAGTTTACCGACTGTTTCGCAAAATGAGGCGTCCCCTCCTGGTTGGGCGCGCCCTCTGACCCCTCATTATGTTCGAATGGGTCGAGAGCAAATATCTCTCGCCTGCAAGCTTTCAGGCAGAGATGAAAACCAAATAGAGGTTATAGATGAGATGACATGAGGGTATAGGTGTTGATTGTTGCTGGTGTGGGTGATACGGCTGTGGTCCAACTGCAAATATTGTCTCCCCTTCAGAATGGGTCGGGAGCTTTTTGGGCAGCGGGTAGGATGGAGGGTGTAAAGCCACTCCCTACCCTGTGCGATAAGCAGCGTATCAAGTTTGAATAAGTTATTCTCCAACAACAGCTCTTCCATATCTGCTCAAAAGCTTCCCCACCTCGAACTTCCATCCCACGCATGCGTGGACCGCTAGCAGATTGTCTTCCGGGATGAAAGGTTGGGTCTATTTTTGAAGGAAAGGATGAAGAGTGTCAGCATTCATATGTAAACCCATTATCTCAGCCTGATGATGCGGCACTTAGTAACGACCGACCTACACCTCCGCAAGCTTTACATTGTCATAATTAGTAGGTTTGACACTGGCATAACTAGCTGCTCGTAATTACTAGGTGACACTGGACTGGCTGGAGGCTGGGTTTCTCAGAAAAATAAGACTTCGGAAACAAACAGACAAACAAAAGGGAAAAAATCCCAAATAGATAAAAAAAAAAAAATAAATAAAAATAAATAAATAAATAAATAAAGTCCAGACAAATAAACAGAAATTGTTAATTGTCATATGATCAGGACTGACTTTTAGTAGTTTATACTTCATTTAAATTGTACTTTTCCCAAAGTAATTGTTTTATTTCTTATGGCTAATCTCCGTCTTCAACTCTCATTTTTCAATTTACACAGGTTTTCTTTTCTAAGTCTGAGACCTGGGGCCAGTTGCACACTACATTTCTGGTTATGGACACCGTTAATTCTTCAGTCTGTTTAGATAATCAGTTTGATAGAAACACATTGAAAAACACAATTTTACAACATTATTTTTACCTAATATTGTTTCGAATAAGACAAAGGTTCCTAAACTAGACTTTCTCTCGTCATATTTTTTGTACTCTTCTAAATGCCATAGGAGCGATTGAAAAAAAAAGTTCTAAATTTACTTCTTTAGGATAGTTTTTAGTTTTAGAAACAGGTTGTGAAACCAATCCCTAGTTTCCATTCGCTTCTCTGTTGGTAAGTGATCTCAAAGCTGTACTGGAACTCATTGCTGCATTTCTCGCTGTAATAATCTTAAGAATACTGTATTTCTCTCGTTTTGACTCCATCTCTTCATCTTCATATGTGGCTAACAAGTTTTCTTTTTTTGAAATAGTTCATCATTTATATTTCCTGTATATTTAATCATCCAAGAATTTTTTTTCAAGTTTTAGATCTTCTAACTTTTAAGAAAATCGAACTGAACAAAAGTCACCCGTCTACAATGAAACTTTTTTCCTCCCCCTGCTGCGGCAGCAGCCACACACGCCAATAACCGCGCACACACGCATGCGCACACGCCATCATTCGCACGCGCTCTCCACGTGAGTCTTCTGGGACCGGGTGGCGCGTGCACGGCACGTGCAACGAAACCTGGCGAAGCAAAAATGTCGGGGCTGTAGTTGGCGCGAATGGCGTCGACACCCTCGGCATAGAACGTAAGACTGTCAGTATTAAACCGGAAGATGCCATCTAATGAACTGCGACCTCTGTCCTGGAAGGCGACGGAAAGTCGGTTGTGAAGGACAGAATGAAGGACAAAAGGATGAGTCCGTCCATGGGAAATTCGTTATTCTGCATTCCTCTCACTGTCTTCACTTTTGTCTCGTCCTTCCACCCTGTTGTATATGCTAGGTCTTAAAAAAATCATCACTCGTCAGCAATCAGAATTCTATTCTCCTCCTTTATATTTAAGTGTAGGCCGTGAAGATTACGACACAGGTACAAGATTCTTTTGTCTTGTTGAGACTAAAATTTAAATATTTATTCTGTATATAATTTGTTTTACTCGATATAGTGGAATTTGTGGATTCATTGTATGAAAACAATCTCACGTTTTATTATCTTAAAGTCGAAGAAAAATTGGAAGTCGGAGTCAAGAAGGGGCTTTGGAGTGGACAATTTGAAGAAAGGTTGTAGTTCCATTGTATTTCCAACTCATAAAGACAAATTAAGCAGAATAACTATCTCACTTTCTTTAAGAAAAACATAATGTTTATTTATTATGTATCCCTCATTACTAAATAATTATCATTGTAATGTTTTCTCTGGTGATGCTGCCCGTACTGCACCAACCATTCGGGAAACCTATCTTTCTGTTTGGTTTACTCGTTTTGCCCCTAGTAAACATGTTGCCCCTAGCTTCTATTCCTTTCTGTCACAGTAACAGTTTTACGTGCTTGGCTATATTTTCTACTGTCATATTTGAGAATTTCGAATTAAATGCTGAAATGCAGGAATGCAGTAAAACTGTATTTATCGCTGTTCTTTTTATACACCAATAAAATTGTCCATGAAGTCTATCGGAACACAAGGTTTGTGTGCGTTGGGAGGACAGGGTTACTAACACGCCGTTCACCGAGGTCAGCAGCATAAATAATCTACAGAAGGAGCTGAAATTATAGTTGAGACTTCTGAGTGTGGGTCGAGTGGTTTATGTCAGCAAATGAAGAAGGCATGTGCTTAATTTCCAAGACCATGGTCAGTTCTAATTAAACTAAGTGACCCTTATGTAGCAACAAAGTACAGACAACCAAAAACAGACGCGTCCATCATTAAATGCAAATAAATGATTTAGAAACTGCGATAACACAGCTCTCGTCAAAATTCACAGAAATAAAATAGTGTTCGGGGGAGGGGAGGGGATAGTCACCTAGGGTTATGACCTTTGAGCAGGACACGTGACCAGGAAGAGTGGTCATTACTCTGTCCATATTTTAAACCACATTAGATCATCTGAGCAGATGGCTGAACCTTGCTCTAAAGCAGCTGTCAGATAATGTTGTTCTCTTGTGTCCTCTGCCTCAATCTTTAATCTCTCTGAAAGTTTCAGTCCAGTGAACCCTCAGAACGTTGCAAAGAAATTTTGTGATAAACACCGTTTAGCTTAAATTTGCTGACCAGGTTGTGAAATGAAACAAACCAAGAGCATGGTGTTAAAAAAATGTCACGTAAATATCCTAGAAATTTATTTTTCTCACTACTGAGTGATCCAAATCTGTAAAAATTCGGAGAAAAATCGGCAGAGAACCTCTATTGGCATCTTCTTGACAAAGTACCTTGCTCAATGGAAGAATTCTCACCCCTCTTCTCTCCATCCCCCATACTACCTCTACTGCTCATCCCTTGTCTTCATGAGCGGAAAGAAAATGATGATCAAGCAATATCAAGTGACCTACACCACTTAGTGGACATCTTCTCTTCGCTAACCTGTACACCTACTTCTTTACTTTCACTCGCTGACGGGTCAAGGGTGGCTTGTTGATGGGTGGAGCAGGGAAACGAGCCGGTTGCTTGAACAACTCGCAGTCCTCAGCCTGGAATTCGTCTCTTGCCGACCATCTTACCAGTCAAACCGCCCATAACACACGCATGGCTTCATGGGAAGCAAGTCCGCGCTCCTCACTTGTTTTCCACCGGACCCCAAAGGAAAGGCAAGCACATTTTTATGGCCAGGGTTTTACGCCCTTTTGTCTTGTCAACGTTTTTCCTGTTGTTTTTCGGGGCAGTAAAAGGTTTAGTACGGCTGCTGCGTGGTCACCCTTGGGATTTGTGTGGCCCATGCTTTTCTTTTGTTGCAAAGGTTATGTATATTTGTCCTTCACCGCCTCTTTTTTTTTTTTTTTTTTTTTTTTTTTTTTTAAAGGCACTATCTATTAATCGACACAGACTCAGCAAACTAAAAACCCAGATGCATCTAATAACTGCCAGACAAAAATTCCAACCCTAGCCGCCGTCCCAACACAAACACATAAACACGGTTGTTTTTTTTCTTTTTTTGGCTTGTACAATTCCTTTGCTCTTAAAAATAAAATCCTTTGCGAAATTAGGTGTATGTTTTGCTTCTTTCGTGTGGAAACTAGGAATATAAAAGACTGATTAACATTATTTAATTTTTTTAGCTGATTTATTATTTAAAGAATGTTTCAAGCAGCTGCATGGATTTTGGACTGCAAGCTGTTTCTAAGTCTAGTGTCCGTACCCATAATATCACTGCTAAACACGAGAAGTCTTTTTTCATAAATGTTCATCAGTATTTGTCCAGTAAAGAACGGATTGTTATGTATGACCTCCTTCCTTCTTTCAATTTCACAGTCTTCATTGTTTGCTGCTTGTGTATGGGGTTCCAAATATCGCTTGAATTGACTAATTAATTTTACTTATTTATGCATATTGCCATCTACTCAGACATGTATCAAGTGATGATGTGACAGAACTGTGTCCAACAGATGAAACAGTGACTAATCACCAGCTTCTTCTAGCCAATCTAATTCCTTTTAAACAACTACCAAGTTTTTTTTTTCTCCAGCGTGGGTGGAGATGGGGGGAGTGAGTGCGGACTCCCTCACCTCATATGTCACTTTTTTTTCTTTCCTCATTATGCTCCAGGTTTTGCCAACAAAGACGAGAAAGAAATATCGCAAAGGGACGCAAGCCTGCACCCCCGGGCCCATTAGTCTTTGATAATGCGCTCTTAGCGTGAGGAGAGGGCAGCACCAGGCAGGCTGCTTATCCGGCCTATTTATTTATTTGCCGTGCCGAAATATGGTCGACTCATCGACAGGCATCGACCTTTGTACCTCCAAATCATCTTCCCCCGGTCTATGGTCACGTTTTCGCGTGAGCTGGTGAGATTTCAAAGCTCGGGGCGGTCCTCGGCCCTTACCGTCTCTGGCGGCGCATTCGCCTCCCACAAGTCGCAGAAGAGTCACCGGAGTCCCCCCATTTTTTTTTTTGTGTCGGAAAATAAACTCGCATTCATTTATTTCCAAGTTCATCTTTTTTTTTTTTTCGTCGGTCCATTAGCGTCAAGTGATAAAAATCAATTCGAAATGATTTCATACTTTGTTAAGAGGTTTGAAGAATATGATAATTTAAAATTTGCTTTTTTCATTAAGACTGAAAAATGGCATTTTATCATCCTCATCATCATTATCATCGTCGTCGTCGTCGTCATGGAAGATACAACAAAAGCGCACAGTCCATGCAAGGGACCTATTTTTAGTCCGGTGATACAACCATGGTGGATAGAAGAACAATGCAAGAACGACAACCCCTCTTACCCTCCACACTCCTCCTCCCTCTCCCTGCGCGCAACACTTGAGCCACCCGTACCGGGACTGTCCCTGTGAGAGATGGCATCGTCATACTAGACACAGGACAGCTGTAGTGCGGGGACTGTCAGCATCATGAAGAACAGATAAAAACAGAAGGTGGCCTATCTCTCTCTCTCTGTGGATGAATACCATGAAGCTGGGTGGCGGAGGTTTGAATAGCTCCGATACTGCAATCATCACCTTCAGTGTCCACCACCCGGGAGTGTCGACTGCACAACCAGTGTGCTGGGTATCTGGGGTAGCTGGTGGCGAGGTATGAGACCTAGAGGTGTCAGGCGAGGTTCAAACCTTTGTCCAACTGCTCACAGCTTGCCTTTCCGTTCCATCGTCGGAGAGGTGACACTCACGCATGGTCCTTTGATCTTCTGACTCAGAGCTGCTGTTTTTTTAATTTATGTAGTTGTTCTGAAATAAATGGTTTCGTCGCTAAAGTGTGACCACACTCTTTCAACTTGTCAGGCAATCTGCAAAAATTAAGAAAATCGGAGATGTATCAAGCGAACAGGGAGGGGCACTACACGGAGTGGCACAATGCGGGTACGGTGGAGTGATTACAGTTTTACCCCGAACTAAAACTAAATCACGGCAAAGCCGTTGGTCCTGTCGACAGTTGCCACATTGCCTGAGACTAGATATGAACACCGGACAGTCAACTCTCGGTAACAGGCGCTAACCGTTCCACCACTACATCGCCTATGCGGGTACAGATGTGATGTCGACACCCTGTTCAAATGAGTCTTTTCGGTCTGCTGGGTTTCATGGCAGTTTTTTTCTGATATTCTTGAAAACGGCAATGTTGCTTTACAGTTACAGTCACTTTTAGTCGCTTGTGGGGTGATGTAAATTGATAATCGATAATAGTCATCTTCATAGTCAGTCAGTCGGTCATTCGTCCCTTGACTGATGATGTCGTTACGGGGGAATTCAGGGATAGACATGGTAGCTGACAAAGATACTGAGGCGATGGTAAGCAGGTCCTGCACAGGACGTTCAGTTCCCTCCTTCATGTTAGTAAAACCATTTCTTCCTCTGGCTAGTTTCCTTTTTATTTGCGTTTGAATAGTCAGTCTGTTAGTAAGTTCGTGCATTTAGTGCCTGCTATCAGATAGATGTCTTTAAAGTCTTCCACCGACCTTTAATGTTAGTGAGGTGTTCGTGATATTCTCCCATTGAACAGCACAGGTGATTGCTGTCGTATGAAAGAAAGTTTCCATTTAGTACTGCGGACAGTCTGAAAAGAGAGATGCTTACCCCAGAGAAACATACTTAAAGATAATTATATTTTTTTTCATAATTTAGTTTGAACTTGAGTTTGACTTCTCAGAAAATATGTTTTCAGTCTGTGACCATAAAGAAAATATTTTAAGTACACGATGATAAAGACATGGTTGAGAATCCTCGTGAATTAAATAAATTGCTACTAAATACTTCATCATTTCAGAAAGAAAAGAACAAAAGTTAATTTTTTCCTGTTCGCAATTTGTTGCGACCGTGTGTTAGCCGAGACCCGGAGACGAGCAAACACAAAGACACGCGCTCGGGGGCGTCTCACGGGTGACGACCATCATCATCGCTCCCAGGCGATGACCGTCATCAACGCTCGTTTCCTGTGCGTAAATAACCGTAGCTGGGGGAAAGTGAAAAGACTTGAAACTTGTGACGCCGTGGACTTGAGCCACAATACGAAATCCCCGCTCAAATACAGGGCCCCGACGTGCTCTCCCCTTCTGTTTGTCCACTTCTTCAATTTCTCCACTCGCCTGACGACGGGAACCAGTCCTGCACGTGCCGCGCGCAATTAACAGGTATTAGAGCCCAACTCCAACGTTGCGTCAGCTCCGGGAGGGGGAGACGACTCTGACGCCACTGGATGGGAGGGAGGGTGGTCGCCATTTTTCAAAAGTGTCACAAAACACTTTTCTTTCGCTTGCCCCACGTGTCCGTGGCGTGTTTGATCGTGCTGCAAAGTAGCTGCAGCAAAAACGCACCTCCGACTGCCGCAACCGTCCAGCGGACCAGAGGCAGGACGGCTTGGCATCCTGTCTCCAAAATAGCTCGATGCCCATGATTTATGTGCATAATGACGATATTCGGGTATCGAACGCTGGATATTACGGCCGGTGCGGAGAACAGAGACAGGAAGGTTAAACAAGAGCACGTGTTTGTCAGGGGGTGGGATGGGTGGGCATCACTCTACCCTTAACTCTGTAGTGATGGGATGTGTGTCGATTGGGTGGATTAATGACGGCCGTTTCAAAAGGTTATTACGTCAACACTCCTTTATTATGCTCATAAATTTTCAATCCCCCCCGTATCACCTTAATTCTCTCTTCAAACAATTAGGGCAAATTGTGAAAAAGGACACCAAACAAGCTGCTTTCGTTGTTCGAGATGAGAGAAGTGTTTTACCAGATGTTTTATTCGCCCAGTTCACCACTTCCAAGATGGGAGGCTGCTGAACACTGACAGCGATTTGTAAGTACTTTTTTTTTGCTCTTTTCCTCCCCTCTTTAACTTTTTCACTAGGTCTCTTTTTTCTTCTTCCCACAGTCTCTCTCTCTCACACAACCACCATCCCCTGTCCTCACTTGCTTCCTTTCTCTACCACCCCCAGCTCTTTCTCTTCTACAATAACTTTCAATTTCAAACTTTCTTTAGGTAGGTCTTCTTCGGGGAACACGAAAGACAACAAAAAACGTGAAGAGAAGAGGGAGAAAATCCTCTTGGCCTGCCCCAAGCTTCTCTCCCCCTACCGGACGTGGCACGGACGCCATAGAAAGCAAACACGAGCGTATTTTCAGCCGGGGCTTGGCGGCGGGATGAACGTGTAATGTGCTATAATTTCAATAAAGCGAGTCGTAGAGAACAAATATTTGCTGATAGGGGAAGAAAGGCGGGACAAATTGAACCATGTTTCTACTCTCCCTTTCTACCTCTCTTTTTTTTTTCTTTTCTCGCTCACCCTATTGCTTTCTTTCTTTTCTTACCACTCCCCACCATCTTTACCCCTTCTCCTCCTTGCACCTTGTTCTCAAACAGTCGCAAGTCTGATTAATATCTATTTTACCCACCATACTTTCCTTTATTATATTTTTATTTGTTGGCAACTTCTTGTCCACAGGGTGCGCAAATAATCAAATAAAAAATATTAGAGTTATATATATCTTTAAACAAGTTCCTTTCTAAAGTTGCCACACATCGGTTAAATTTTTCAACATTTCATTTCAAATTTGCGAAGAAAATTCTAAAATTTTAATGTTTACTAGTTGTTTATTTCCATGTGACTGGATGCCAGGAAAACTTCCTACTTGGATGGACTGCATGACACATGGCTGGTCTACGTGCGAACGAGGAAGAAGACTTGGCAATGCTCGGTGACTGAAAATGAAAATAAAATATTTGTAAACAAGTTGTGTGCGTGGAGCATCTATCTAACTCCCTCATTCCTCCCACCACCACTCCCAACAAGAAGAAGAAAAATGTAGGGACAAAGAATGGAGAGAAATAAATATCTTGAAATTTATACAATCCTAAGAGAGAGAGAGGTGGGTGAGAGGAACAAACAAACTGTTTACTATAAAGAAAGCTTTAAAATAAACACATGGGTTGAAAGATAAAAGCCTTTCTTCGCGAAAGTAAAGAGAAGAATAAATAAATTCCTGATGACAGTTGGCACACACGTTAACACCACAAACTCCCATAGTGGTTCTCTGTTCTGTCAATGATTCTCTGCTCTTCCATTTATAGCTGGAGTTTTATGTATTGCCTTACATGCATTAACACTTGTCTGTTGTCTTCTTGTATGTCATCTGGAAGTTAAAAAAAAATGCAATCGGTTTTATTTACGAGAAAACTGAATTTCTATCGGGTGACACTTTCAGTAATTGTGCAGCAGTCCCATCACGTGACGTCCTGACAAAAATATGGTGTGGAACACCTTGACAAAAATTTCTTAATCCGGGAATAGTTGCATAAAGATAAAATATTCGTCACCCAGCCCTACACACCTCGTGAAGACTCCACCATTTTGTTCTGCGCCCTTGTGACGAATGGACAAGGGAAACATTTACATCAGTCGCCCGTAACAGAGGATTAACATCTGTATATTTGCATTTATTTCAAAAGATGACTCGATGGTCGGATTTGCTCTTGTGTTGGCTTGCGTGTCTATGGACGAGCTTGAGCGACTGTCAGTGCTGGATGACTGAGCTTGAATAAATTCTCATATATAAACATTAACAATAACGTGTTTTTTCCTCAGCAAAAAAAAAAAAAAAAAAAAAAAAATTGTAACACATTGTATGAGCTACTCACTAGCTACCAAAGTTATGACGATAAAATAGACTGCATTGGATCGAATGATGATATGTCAAAACAGGTGCGATGAAAATTACTGGCAAAGTTTGTCAACATTTTCATCTACAACAACCGTGATGAACTGACATTATTTTTTACTAGAAGTGAAAGAAAGTGAGATTTAGCTTATTAATACTCTTAAGAAAAAATTAACAAAAGATTAATAAGTTGTACAACAAAAAAAATGGTTTTACAGATATTAAATAATATAATAACAACTATTGTGCAGAATATTGAACAGAATGCACGAACCAAGCAGATTAAGTCACTTTTCACTAAGAACCAGGTGCAGTCTTGATTTGTGTAATTCTTGAAAAAATATTAAATATTATTCTCTAAAAATATCTGTTTAGATAAAGAGCCAACTAACATGACAGACAAAAAAGACACAAGTGCTGACTGACCGATAGACAGAAACACAAAAGAAGGTGACAGAAATACGTCGTCATACAGATAAAATGTCTGTTCTTTATTTCGTAAAAATTACTTCTTTGCACTGGCAGAACTCACAGCCTGTACTGCGATTTCATCGAAGGACAAGGTACCGGCGGCTAGTTAAAGTTTTATTGGCCAGCAAAAGGACCGCTGCTTCGCCTGTTTAATTACCCCCATAAACGGCGCTCGTGGGCCCTAAGCTGGGTTCGTGACCTTTGTTCCCAGTAGGTGGCCAACCAGACGGAGTTAAGGGGCCTAGCGGATACTACAAATATTTTACAGCGCCCCTTGTCTGTGGCAGCGTGGGGTCGAGTCCTGTCGCGGGGGGCTGCGCATCCTCCAGGCCGCGGACAAGTGTTGTGAGTGACCTGGTGGAGCAGACGTCTCCTCCGCAGCTGTGTAGTCTGAGATCCAGCTGCAGGTGTCTGTGGAAGAAGTAACCAACATGTCAGTAGAATGGCGTAGAACAAAATGGGATTAAGTGCAGAATGAGAGTGCAGGTATATTCTTGAACATACTCAAAGCAAAAGAAAATTAGCAAAAATAATGAGACAAAATGTGTGCACATGCACACCATACAGATCCCACAAAAACACAAAGAGACAAACACACTAAAACAGACACAAAGCACACAGACGTACATATAAACACAACCAAAAACAAGAAAAGTAAAAAAAATAAAATAAATAAAAATATCAAAAAAATTTAAAACAGACCTACAAAATAACAAAAAACAAAGAAAAACCAAGCAAAACAAAAAAACAAAACAACAAAACAAACAAAAACAAAAAAACAACAAAAAGAACAAAAACAAAAAACCCCAAAAAACAACAAATTCAAACCAAATCAAATATACACAAAAACCAACAACAACAACAACAAAAAACAACAACAACAAAACAAAACAGTAGAAGTTAAAAATAAATAACTTAACCAAACCAAAACAAAGTAAAACAATAATTTAAAACAAATAAACAAAAAGAAACTAAAACAAAACAAACAAACAATCATAAACAACGAACTATAGACAATAAACTCCACTGGGTTTTGCTAGTGCTGTTTAGTGCGACAGCAGACTACATTACAGACAGGGGCTGCAGACAAGGTTTATAGGGGCAGCGTGACGACACGCAGTGTGTGTGTTTGTTGTCGAATGATGACAGTGCGCATGTCACCGCGCCGGGAGCTGCTTGTCACTGCACACGTCACCACGTTGTTGCGGTCAAGGACGTCACCTGACACAGAAATCACGTGTGACGAACAGACAAAGTTCTCCAGCACCTCCATGATGTCACCACTTGGGAAAGATGCTCCATTCATTCTAATGCTTTTACACTTCTTTTGTATTTTTTTCATCCCCTTTTCCATCTTTATCTCTCCTTACATCTTTGCAGCTTTTCTTGGCAGCTTCATCTTTCTTTCAGAATATTTATAAGCTCTTGATGTATATATAAACCCTTGGCGTATCTGTTTCATCTCATTCTTAACTGATTACCTGCTAATTTTTGTCCTCTTTACCTACAAATCATTGCAGTCCATCCTTTGTCTTCGCCAGGACGTCTCACTTTTTTTCCCTTCCTCCTGCAAAAGTAATGCAGGTAGATGCAAACTAGAGTCTGTATTATCGGAAACATGTTTATTATTGGATCCCAGCTCTCTTTCATTGTCCACAAGGTAAATTATGCAAGTAACGGTTCTTTATCTGTTTGAAAAACAACTACACTTCTACATGCATGCTCGTGTGTACGTTCATCATGAATGGATAACTGAGAGACATGTCATCAATCGTCATCTGTTTTCACGTTTGTTTCTCTCCTACCCTTAAGACTTCTTTGCATGTACATATAACACAAAACTGTTGCACTAAACAGACTAAACGGAGGAGACTGAGATGAAATGGTACATCCACATAGGGACGCCAAGAAAATTTATTTTATTTTATTCATTCATTCCTACTATTGTAAGCGAGAGAGGTGAGTGAGCGAGCTAGTGAGTGAGGAGTGAGTGAGTGATGGACAATAAAATGTAAAGAAAACTTTCTCAAAGCTTTGTCTACAGGTAGCCCCTAGGCCGTTATCAATGGATGTAAAGTCAGGCCGAGGGTCGGGGGAGTGACAAGATGGCGGCAAGAGTCAAGGTGTGTGTTCAGGTGTCATTGAAGTCGTCTGCCTGACAGTCTCGTCTGAACAGCACGAGATTGAGTCCGAGCCGTGGGCATGCAGACGGCTTTGATGTGCACATGCATGCACCGCCCAGGCAGTTGGCAGATTCGTTCAAATAAATCAGCCGTTAATTGAGACCATCACATAAGAAGAAACCTCGCAATGGGGAGACGCCTTTTGTCGGGTCGGCGGTCAGGTGAAGGGTTAATGGACGAACTGCAGGTAAAGTACGGACTCGCCTGACACAGGATGCCATGGGACCCAGGCAGACCGGCGTGTCGACGGTGGGCGTGCAGGTCGGGGTCCCTCCTGAAATTAAAACGAAGCGCTTTGTGTGCAAGAGTTTATTTGAAGTTTTACGGGCCTTGAATTAACGGTGCGAAAAGTTTGTCTAGATCATAATTTTCGTTCTGGAAACGCCTTTTGTAAACTTTTAACAAAATTGTTATAAATTGTGTAAAGGGGGATAACTCGGTATCGTGCACTTTACAAATTATCTATTCTTGTCTTTTGCTGCTTTTTTTTTCTTCTTGATCATCGTTTTACTCTTCAGTCAACACTCAGTATCAGGACAAAATACTTTTGATGCTCGAATTGAAAATATAAACGATATGTAACGAAGTCGTAAACAGAAAATGAAGCAAAACTATCGTCAGTCTCTTGTCAGAATCGTTCTCAGACTTTTAACTTTCGACTTACTTCTGGCTTCTTGTCGAAGACAGTGTAGAGAGCTCCAAACTAACATCTGCTCGAAACGGTTACCCTTCGACGCTTTTTTCTGTTCACCTTCGCAGAAGATTCCCACCTGGCCGGTGGCAGGTTTTCGCACTTACAGGATGTCTCCCTACGCCGAAAGAAAGAGGTCCTTCTCTTCTGCTGCCGTAAATCACTACGCCCTCTAGCTGACCCCAGCGACTCAAAGTTTTCTTCACACTAGAAGTGCAAAAAAAAAAAAAAAAAAAAAACGACTGAAAGAAAAAAATAAAAGTATATTGTGCATTGTGTTTCAAGCGCTGTGTGGGAAAAAAGCTGTATTGACCTGCTGAATGGGAGACACATAGAAACCACCGAGCTTTCCACGGCCCGACTGACGCTTGAAAAAGATTAACTGCGTTTTAACAGCGTGCTTGTCCTCATGCACTGCTTGCACATGTCTGTGAGTGAGTGACTTACGAGCAGAAATCGAGAAAGAGAGAAACGGAAAGAACAAGAGAGGAGAGGGAGAAAAGGAAAAAAAAGGGAAGAGAGAAACAAGAAAGAGAGAAGGTGCATGCGATCACCTAAGCTAGTGAATGTGTGTGTGGGAGAGTGTACTCTGTCCTGAATTATTAGTAAAGGAATGTACAATAATTAAAAGTAAAGTTACCCAGCATCACATAGCTGGGGGTAGCAACCGCTGTACAACATCCACTCCTCACTGTTCCTCGAAGGAAATGGAGTCACTAAACATCTGAAGCATGTTTTCTTGTGATTTTTTTTTATTTAAAAGTGCTTTACGACGCAAGCTTTTGTTATTATGTATATAGACAAAATACACACCATCCACTTGTCACTCAGCCATTCTTTCATACAATCTAAACTTTGCTGTAGGAAAGCTTGAAACCTTCGAAAAATAAAAATGTAAAAGTTTCTGGCAACTAAGATTACAAATGAATGATTTGCAAACATTAAGGATCATCAAAGCTTACTTTTAACATCTGAACCACATAAATAATGAAAGAACGAGGAATAAAGAAGAATGGAAAGAAAGTGAACGAATGAAGGACTAAAAAAAGAAAGGAGGAAAAAAAATCTTTCATAATAACCAGTGAAGGAAAGACATTGTAATAATTGATACAGAAAGACAATATGGCGCGCATTTTTGGTAGCAGTCTTCATATTTCTTTCCAATCAAACAGCCAGACAAAAATTTCAAAAAGCCACCAGCAGGACGCAGAAGGAACGAGGGGAGGTGAGGAGGAATATCTCGAATTCAGGCTAAAACAGTGCAAGTAAATCGAATTGCAGTTCGAGGACAGGGAGAGGGTAGCCCGGCAAGAACGCAATTAAACCAACTTCATGCATCAAGAATAGGATTACTCCCCTTTACGGATCTAGTTCCCTCGAGGACCACGAGAGGGCGACAGCAGTCCCAAAGTTCATTCAGCACAGAAACACGTACAAGAAGCAATCAGAAAGAAATTAAGCATGATATTTGATGAGCAGGATATTAAGATGACCTCGCGTCACCACAAACATGACAGGCGTTCGTCTCGATTGTTTCCAAATTTGAAAATATTGAACAGATTTACTTGTCATGTGACCGGGAAAAAGACAAACCGCCTTCGGGTTGCTTCGGTAACAAACAGCTTTCCGATCAGGACGGAACGTCAGACCAAAATAATTTTACTAAATAAACATCACAGAATGCTTGTAACCACGCAGAAACCTTCAAACATTGTTTTTTATATTTCATTTTCTGTCTGTTTGTCTTTAATTTTCTTATCGTTTTAATTATTTATTTTTTTTAACTCCTTTTCTTCATATATTCACCTGTGTTTGTCTTGAAGTTTAATATCAACTGCAAAATATAAGATTAAAGATTATGAGATTTATCTGATGGGTATTCGGCTTCACTGATAGATGTCAGCAAACTATTTTTGAAATTCTTTTAGTACTTTGCATCTTCAGAATCCTCTAAATTATTAGACGGAACTAGATACTTTAGAACAAATGTAAAGATAAGACAGTATTGATATTGTTAGTATTGACAAAAACATGTCTACGGGAGACGGACACTTTATTATCTACTGGACGAGTGATAAAAGTCAACTAGTAGGGCACTAATAGAAAATTATTGACTTGAACAATAATAGGAAATTATTTATTCTATAAATGAAAAGCGTCTCGTGACTGTGGTATATACATTAACCAACATATAAAAAGCACTTAAGACAATAGCATGTTACTTTATAACAGTTTATATATCAACGGTGAAAACTATAACAATAAAGGGTCTGTATTGCATACATTTTGTTCGAAAAAAAGGAGCTATAGCAAAGTGTAAAGTGTTTTTGCCCAAAAGAAAGAATACCATTTATTTATTGAAGATCTTTTTAATGTTCCTATCTGTAGCAGGTACGACAAAAAAAAAAAACAAAAAAAAAAAACAACAAACAAACAAACAAACCAAAACCAAACCAAACCAAAACAAAACCAAAACAAATCAAAAACAAAAACAAAACAAAAAATTAGGTATGGTCCACCATATAAATGGTTTTCCAAAAAGCACTTCTGCAAAAGAAAAGTGACCATTTCACTTAAACCTGACAGAACTTTATTGAATAACAAACACTCAAAGGTTTACGGAATGCGGAGATATACAAGATGACCCGCGCACAGTTCTGGTCATTAGTCAGACCATAACATAACTAAAAAAAAAAAGTTACTACTTTTCACACAAATACACGTTCGTGTGAGAGCGTGCGCTCGCCACAAACACACACACACGTGACCATTCCTGCAGAACGTCCAGCTTCGCATAGCAGGTCGGTACCGCAGAGTTCCGTCCCTTCCTTGAACTTGGGGGGAACCGGGTTCAGGCAAGAAGCGAAGCAGATCGAGAAATGATTGAATCCAGAGACACCCCGGATCAGCTGGAGCCGCCGCCAGTCGACTCGCAGTCGCGTCCCTGATGCCCAGGCCCGCCCGTGATTGCGTCGGGCGAAAAAATAATAACTGGACCAACCCTCAAAACTTTGGACCTTAACTCGCAGAAATTTGAATCCGTAACAAGACGGTTAGTCTTCATATTCCCAGCTGCTGTCAGCGAGACATTAGTAAAATTGCCCAGGCTGACCGGAATTGGGCTAAAAAGAGTTCTGGATGGTTTCCACGTGGAATATGTCTCAGGAATTCGCCGTTCTCTAATTGTCAACCCCGCATGGCAAATGGGGAAAGTCGGGGGCCTGTTTGAATTACGAGCTGGCCCTCTGCTTGGACGGGTAGCGATCTGGTACATGAAAAAGAGGCCTAATTGCGCGAATTCATTTACATGTTGTGCGGTTTCAAGTCGAGCTGCAGGAACGGGCAATTGTGTGATTTGAATAGTAAGCTTTCGTTAATTCTATTTAGAGGTCTTCTTTGGCAAATCTTCTACTTTTTGGCCGCTCTTTTTTTTAACTTGCGATGTAATCCGATTTTATTTTATACTCTTCTAAAACAGAGAAGAACTCGCGTGTTACTTGAGTCTCTTACGCTCGATCTTCCCTTTTAAAGGGTATTTTTTTCCAGTTTAAGCGAGCTGGAGAAAAATAATACTGTCTTTGTTTTGACTTTGCCTTTTCTATCACAGAGATAGCTGAGATAAAGACCGAGTCTGGGCTGTGTTGAGGCGATGCCCACCATCAGCAAAAAAATCTTTGTAGGAATGAGATGAAGGCAAAGAACTAAAAGATTTGAATTGCGGATCGAGTCGGAGAATCGTTCATCAAATGCCTGATAAATAGCACATGTTATCGGGAAAAGGGTTAGTAAGTAAGAGAAAAGGAATAGGTACATGAATGCTGATAGGACTGAGTAAGAGAATTAAATATATACACATACAGACGACTGCACGCGAGTCTTGGATTTTCTTGTCCATTCCGTTGAATAATTTTCTTTTCCATTCTTTTATTGTTTTCCTATATGGAGATTTTATAAACAACCACTACTATTTCTGCATTTGCTCTATCATTTTCCCTCACACAAATATATATATATAGTTTTATTTACAAATGGGTGAGCATGCATTTTTCTTTGCTTCAATTGTGTACCGTCTTTGTCATTCTCACGAGATTGTGACCCAGGGTTCATCAACTGGAATTTGTAATTTGTATAGTTGGTGCGTGCTACCACTGATTCTTGTGACCACCCTATCTCTCCTTCAAGCTAAACATCCGTGATATTTTCTCGTTCTATCTCACCTTTCTCTCTCTCTCTCACACACACACGCACTCACGTTCTGACATAAAGGTTAAAGAAAAAGAATTGAGAGAAAAGAGAACCACAGACACAATACAGTTGTAACTATGCTGTGCCATCAGAGGAAGTCCGGATCACAAAGCTGACAGCGTTTTCAAACCACAGAAACAGATTGATGGACAGGGAACGAGCTAATAACTATGGTTGCCCGTTGCCAGCGCCCGGCAGATGAGGACACGTGGTCGCCCGATGAGGAACTAATGGCTGCCGCAAAAATAATCACGTGGCGAGCACAGCTCAGTGACGTAGACATAATGGGCAGCGCGTGCAGGGCGGAAGGTGTCCATCATAGTCTGAAATGTACTGTGTGACGTCACTGTGGTGCAAAAACATGGCGGGAAATCTCGGAAGACACGTGGCGGCGACGGTGACAGTGGCTACAGTCGTCCTGTGATAAATCCATCTTTGTTTCCTCACGAGCTTGAGTTCTCTCTGATTGCAGCGCAGGGTGGTTGTCGCTACCCGCCCTTTTGTGAACATTGTACTCGCCTTCCGGCTCCTTGACAGTCTGTTCCACCCCGAGTCTTTCTTTCATTGAAGTTGAACTACATTTCCGTCTGTAATATTCGGCTTTTTCTGGCTTTGGATAATTTTGTTTCTTTACTTTTTTAGTTTTTCTTTCTTGCTTTCCTACCATCTATCTACTTATGTAAAAGAAACTAGAAGCTGCACGAATCTCTGAGAATTTCCCCATCATCCCCTCTTTCTCCCTCTCGCGAAAATCACGCGCTGCCCATCTTCGTATGATTGTATATGGAGCTGAAATAGTCGAAGGAAAAGTTTTGTGATTATACACGTTATTCGTTATTTCTGAAACTAGGAGAACAGCATCACTGGAAGCAAACATTTTTACATATCAAAGAACGTGTTCACTTCTCTTTACTGGGTGTGTTCATAGGACACCTACTCATTATATTTAATACTCGTAAGAGCTGTATTGACCACAGCCAACAGGACTATTCAATATTAATAGTAATTTGATAATACCGATAAACCAACTTTTCTAATGCATTTCCACACTTTTTCATAATTATAACAATAACATTGAAATTCCACAATTTTCGATAATAAAAGAAGGGATTTACACATTGTTTTGTGTAGAAAGATAACAACAACAACAACAACCCCCCCCAAAAAAAAAAAAAACAAACAAAACTAATGTACACAAATTTAAAAATAAAGACTTGGCATTAGAGTAATGATACATATGTAGACCAAAGCATATTAAGAAATACACAGTCAGAGCAGACACGTCAAAGTATGTACACACAGACAGAAACACTCTCTTTCACACACACACACTCATACACACACTCACACACACACACTCTCTCACACACACATTATCTCTCACACACAGTGTCATTGGAACACCGAGCAAGCATTAGTCGACTCATCAGTAGCATAGAAAATTGATGGAGCAGGAGGCAGGGTGCACGACACACATGTCAGCGAAAGTTCAGACAAAGCCCTTTACACTCGTGGATCCCAAACCTAAGCAACGGAAAATGTCGCGAAAATTACAGTGAACTGGAGAAAGTCAATCCCACAATGTGAGAAACTTCAGACAAGATGGCCAAGCCCGAGACGAACAACAGGCTCTGGAGGTGGAAGCAGCTGGTGCAGGCAACAATCGAGAACATAGGTGGACAGATAAAAGAAAAGGTAGACATAAAATAAAAACAAACAAACAAACAAACAAACAAACAAACAAACAAACAAATAAACAAACCAAGCAACTCAGATCCACAAGAAACATAGACTGAGTGCAGCTGAGTAAGACAACGAGACAACTCTCCTCTACAGTCGGATAGTTAAAGGGGCATCACTCTTCAACAGTTGACTACTTCATTGTTTTTGTTTTCTTTTAGTGAAAAAACCTGTTTATAATTTTTTTATGATTAAACATGCTGATATCAATGACGTTTTTCCACAGCTATGAAAACAATCTGACAAAAAAGACTTTACTAATCTTTCAGGAATTGACACACCACCAGATCTCGTTAATAATAATAAAAGCCACTCAAACCAAATATAATAACACAACAGTTTAATGATCCATTCACCATTCATCATACAACCAATAATAATACATTAAAACAATAATTAGCAATAACAAATCAAATAATAATAATATAACATATTTACCTACCCCTCATCCCTCCTTTGAGTTAACTTTTCCTGTGTTACACTATTGAACATATAAAACTGACATGAGTATTGCATTTGCACGTGTTTTGCAAGTGATGCTATGCATAATCACATGATATTACTGTCATGTCATTTGGTCCACAAAATAGCAATATCCAAACAATGTTATTAAAAATATCAGTGTCACAATGTATTTACTATTTATTATGTTAGTTTGCTATAGTAATATTTTTCACTCGACATGACAACCGTTCAGGACTGACTAGAGATTCTTTTTTCAAGGCTGTCAGTCGCCTGCAACATATTTTACTCTGTGGTAAATCAAGTCAGCAAAGCAGTTGAAGGCACGTAGAAGGGTTAATCCAACATTTGCCTCGTTAGTGCTGCGTGAAGAGTTCGCCGTAAATAACATCTGCACGAGCGCTGTTGACCTCACAGAATTAACCCCGGCAGCGCCTAGCGTATCGTGACAATAATTCCACAACAATTTCGAGAACATGCAATTCGTCAAAAGAAGAAAAAGAAGAAGAAAAAAATAAACCGGTCATTCATGTAGTCGTCAAGCGGAGTGAGTAAGACAATTGACTCAGTGATCGTTACGTTCATCATGGCAACACTTACGGAAGTGACGTCGGACGGCAGTTCTTTGGAGGACTGCTGATCGTCTTCTGTGGACCGTGAGTCGACGCCGTCCCAGAAGCTGAGCATCGATCATAAGGCCAGCACTGCGACAGACCCCGGCTGTCTTCAACCAGTGTCATCTTTCGCCTCGGGAAATGGAGAGCCTGTGGATGTTTCACGTGCTGGTTGTAAATCTTCGGCCGGAGATCACCCCCACTGCTGTCGCCATCTTCACCAGCGGTTCTTCTCCGCAGGAAATCGAAAATCTCAACTTCCGGTACCGCCTTCTTCGCTTGCGGAGATTGGCCGCCATTTTCTGCTGGAAACAAGACTCCTCCTGGGCAAAACGATTTATGACTCTCACCTGCGATCCGATCTGAGACTGCTGTCAAGCCAGAGGATGCTGTCAAGCTAATGCAGCATGGCTTCATCACATGCCTACGTCATCAACCAGGTATCCGTTGAGAGCGCCCAGCTAAGCGCTGGACCACAGCGGCTGATGGCTCGCAGCAGGAACATTCAAAGAGCCATCTATCGATTCCGTGACAACCATTTGACAAATTATGGGGGACTATACCTCTCCTGGTGGTTGTTGAGAATGTCTTTCTTCATTGGAACGGAAGTGTCGGCATGAATATATTCCGGACTTTTTTTTCCAGTCTCGCCTGGTCGTGCCAAGACGAATCTCCCGTACATTCCTGCAAAGATCGTGTCCCCATTTGTTTTTGTCTTGTCTTCCGCTTCAGGAGGAGAACATGATGAGGAGAGAGGAAATCCTACCCATAAGGATTTCATTCAAAATTCATTATGAGCGTCACAGGGTTGCGGAGGTTCAGACCGGGGAACTCTGACCTCCCACTCCCCGGATATGCATCTCCGGTGGGGAACAAAAGAGCCCGATCATGTTGAGCAATTTCTAGCTCTCTTGCCATGATACTGGTCAGGTTATTGCTCTGGTGGCAAGAAACGGCCTTTCTGGGGTTTGAAAAGGTCTTAGCTTCTCAGAAGCTTTCTTTTCGCTCATTCCTTTACCTTTTTTTCCCACTGAAAGCTATCTCTGCTAGACCTTTGATATCATCCTTATAATTTCATTTCTTCTCTACTCGTCTTGAAAAAAGTAAACGTTACCGGTGCCAGGTTTAGAGGAAGAAGCTAATGAAAAAAAAAAAAAAACCCAAAATATGGAACGGAAACCCACAAAAAAAAAAAAAAAAAAAAAAAAAGCCTCTCAATGATATCTCATGTAGGATAGGATCAGATGGCAGTGGGTAGACTAAAAATTACTTCTTTTTTTTTTTGAATGCTTGTTGAAATTCGTTTCAGGCCTGTGCCGCTGACAAGTCAGTGGGTTTTTGAAATTATTTTCCTTTTGGTAAATACTGTATTGCTTTATAAGGAAGTTTTTTTTAATTGTACAAGTTTTCTGTATGCTCCATCAAAATTTCATGCGTTGTCTTGGAAAACTTTCCAAGTAGTTTTTTTTTTTTTTAGCCTCGTTCCTATCACCATCGGTACCCCACAATCATCGGAGCCAGGAGACCTGTAGACTCTAAACCACGTGACCTTAGGGTTTCCAATCAGCATGGAGCGCCAGTTGGGGCCCCCACAGAGGGGGATATCTGGCACCGTCTGTACCTGCCAACGACTTGTAGGGTGACTCCAGATCTTTCCAGGGTTAACAGAATGACCGTTGCTGTCGGGATGGTGTAGACATTCGATTAGATGCCGCATGGTCTGACGGTCTTCAGCCCTGTGTTGTCTGACCTCCATCACACCAAGTGCTGTCCACAAAGCATCTATTTCTCGTGCAGATGTCTAACATGCAAAACTGGATGAGTGTTTGGGGTCTTTTGCTTTTGTGCAACGGAAAATAGTTATCATTTTCTTTCAGTTAGAACTGCATCATTAAAAAGGCAGCCTGAACAAAACAATCAAAACATGTTTTTAAAACAAACAATCAAAGCAAAGTTTCAAAGGGCTTTAAAGTAAACTACTTTTACTTCTAGTAAATGGTGAGGCTTTTAGAAGTGTAAGAGGACCACTTAAGATCAGTGGCAGTACATAAAAAGCAACATAAGTTTATCATCTTATTTTTATATTTCACTCCTAGGCTGCTGAAACCTTTATTTCACCTTTCCAGAAATAAATGGCCACAACATTTTGTTCAAGTCAGTGGGTCTTTCAGATGCTTTCATGTGAAGAAAACAAAGCCTCAAACACCCATCCAAACATTAACATGCATTAATTATAAATATATTATAAAAAGGGGATATCGTAAGAATATTGACAAGACCAAATAAGAACAGTTTATGTCCTTCCTTTTCTTGCAAGGTTTTTCTTGTCCTTGTCCTTCAGCCATCCCTCTACCTTTCAGTTCATCCATACTGAGTCATTCTTGGCTTCTTTTTTCTCAATCAAAAAGTTCGGTTCTTTCTTCGAACTATCTGTGACTATCTTTTCTTTTGTGTCACAAAGTGAGTCTAGTCACAACTTTCAACTCCAACGGTTTTAAACTTCAGTCTCTCTAACAGACTTTCTACTGAAAAAAGAAAAATTAGAATTAAAAAACGAAGACGAGAAATGAAAGAACAAGAAGAAAAATACTTCTTTTGCGTGTTTTGGACTACAATAATGATACAAATGTTTTAAGCGATTATGAAAATGAACTAATTTTTGATTTTGGTGTTTCTAAACATACTTTGTGTGTAATTGCTGGTAGGAGTCGGGTGGCTGATAACATTGAGACAAGGTTAAGAAGAACTAGGGCTCAAAGAGTCCAAACTGGAAAAAGCTGGTTCTCCTACACAACCACCCATGCACCCTCTTCCTCGCAAAATTTAACAAATAATGACAACGGCCTAGCTACGATCTATATTTCCTTCCATGACATCGCTGGGGAACTGTAGAAGTGCATCCAATCTGTGTATGCAAATATTGTTCTACCTGATCCCAGCTTCAGATCGGCCACACTGAATCGACTTCCAGGCAGACGCAATTTTTGAATTTATTCCTGAAGCAGGTCAAAATTTGGATAACCGATAGATCTGTTCCCTGTCAGCACCGGAGCGCGCGCTCAGCGTTTGCATAGAAGCAATATCCGGAAGTTGCTTTCCACAACCTCGAGGGTCAGACGCTGGACTTGTCAATGACAGCCGCGGCGTCCTCAAGACGAGAAGAATGTCTTGGAGCAAAACGCGTGCAAGAACCAGAGTGAATACGGTATTGGTTGACCATTTTTTTTATATTTATTTTTTTTAAAATATTTTTTTGGGGGGTTGAAGGGGATATATAACGTGACAGTCAATTATTATCCGTTCAAGCTACATAGCTGGCACAACAGTTTAGAAATTGCCTCTTACAAATATTCTCTCGCTTTCAAAACACAGATTCATTTCATTTAGAAGAGGCTAGAAAGAGCAAGCTTTGGTCGAGTTTCTTGGAAATGTAATGTATGAGTTCTTTCTCTTTGGTAATGTGAAGGTTGATACTGTCCAGACTCGGTGGAACATCGGCGATTTCAGTCTAGTGTCTTCATTTTGAGTCGGTGTTAAATGCACTATATTTGAGGAATTTATTTGTCAGTATGAGTCGAGATAAAGAACACTTAATTGAGTCTACTCACCATGGCCCCTGCTCCCACAAGGCAAGGACTTTCATGTTCCCTTTATCTTGGTGTTGACTAGTCTGTGCTGCTTTTCTTTAACCCTCAGTAACTAGTCCTCTAGATATAGCTTTTTCCTAGCAGTCCTCCTGTCTAATTCGCTTTTTTCACGACTGTCTGTGATTTCAATAGTAACCCACCAAAAAAAAAAAATTGAATAAAATCAAAAAAATTATCGCAAACGCCAGTTTTGATGTGCGCCACCCGGGGTAAACAGCCAGTTATGACGCAAGACACAAGCTCGGTTTAGGTACAATCGTTAAGAAATTCTCTGCCCTTTATGGCCTACCCGTTCCTGTTTCCTAGATGCTGCATGGCCGTTGGCTTATTGACAGATGAGGTTTCTGATTACTCATGTCGAGACGACTTCTCGAGGGCAACGCAAACAGCTTTTATGAAGTCACGGAAATTCACTTTGGAGCAGACGACCCTGTCCGCCAGTCCTAAGAGCCGGTGGTTTCCATATCTCGGGTGTATCAGTCACTCCATGGCTGACCGGCCATTGCGCGGCGTCTACCACCAGAAGGACATTTTAGCGGAAAAGAAATCCAGATGTAAATGTTTGTATTTTAAGAAACAGACAATGTCCTTCACAAATTTAAAAGTGGTTTTTGTTTGGGTACTTGCCGTCAGAGGTAAATATTACTTATTTACTGTATTTCTTACTTTCTAAAACATTCTAAACTGCTCCTGTGAAAGTAATTCATTGCCTACAGAATAAGATTTACCTCGCCTGTGAATAGTAGCGATTATAGCGATTTTTCCATTATATGTTCGTTGGTCCCTTCGAAACTCCTGTAATAATTGATCTTTGTTCATAACAATAAAACAAAAAGTTATAACAAATTATTGCCATGTCTTTGGTCGTAGGAATCATTAAATATTCAACTCCAAGAAGGTATGAAGTGAGCTCCGTGTCATTCATTGGTTATGGCGCCCAAAACCTGTCCAATTTAGGCCCCTGTAGAGACAAACTCAAATCTCCGAGTCAAGATTTCGAAGAGTAAACTACTGACATACTAGCCTCCACCCCAGTTACAGAGACTGATCCACAAACATACCAACTGGACTTAGTTTTAACCTCCCAGTCCAGGCGGCCCGAGTCAAAACAACACATTTCCTCTGTTTATTTTAAGAATAAAAAGTCACCACACAGTTAGGGAAATCGTGTGATTGACAGAAGAGAACATCACTCCAATCCTCAGTGGAATGGAAAGACTTCAGAGCCATTGGAGGAGGTCGCAGCACTCGTCAAGGACAAGTGCTTCAGTCGGAAGTACGTGATTCTCACTGTCCACCCAATGTGTGAACATGCAACTTCCGGTTCCGGTAGTCATCAAGGGCCAGCTTTTTGCCAGACCAGAGCGCGAAGAGTTGTTCAAACACGGGCTAGAGTGGTCCACTGAGATCAGTTGAGATCGCTTTCTAGATTATGCCTCTCTCCAGTTCGTTTTACAAAAAAAAAATAAAAAATAAAAACAAAAACAAAGCCAAACGTTATCACCTTATCCAGCTGTAATGCACAACCACCAGCACCACCACCAGCAGCAGCAACAGCAGCAGCAGCAGCAGCAGCAGCAGCAGCAGCAGGAGCAGCAGCAGCACTCAAGAATCAGCAGTACATGATCTTAAAGATTTACAGTAATTTTTGTATACGTATGCAGGTCCTTCAGATTGTGAGTTGATTTGCACAGTGTTTATCTGTCTGCTTGTTTGTTTGTTTATCTGATGGGGCACTGAGAGATTTTCAAAAGGGAAGCTGGGTGGGGGGTGGAGGATGGGGAGGAGGAATAGTGAGATTCTGTCACACGCCGGGCCTAAATGCTCGGGGATTGATAGTTGGCAAAGTGTCCGTGCGAATATGTCCGGTCATTAGCTTATTTCATTGTGTTTCATTGAAAGGTGTCTAGAGCTTATATTAGGACGCTCGCGCCTGGCAAACACCCATTATCACTGTTAGCAGTGTGGAGGAAGAACTCGCGACGATGGCTGACGACGCTTAAGTTGAGAGCAAACGAGCACGGCGAGGACTGTCTCCACTCACGGACAAACCCCGGCCCCGAAGTCCGTCTCCGTGGGAGTTGTGGTGGTGGTGGTGGTGGGATGTGTGGAAGTTGGGGATGTGGTGGTGGTGGGGAGGAGGAGTAGTGAGGGCGCTTATCGTACTCGGACGGGGACAACGGTTCCGAATCGTCCGATCAGGGGGAACTAATCCTATTTAGCGCGTCAATGACACAGCAACTCGAGCCGTCACGGTGATAGCCGCCATGCTGAATCTGGCACTGTGGGACAAGTGGCGACTGAAGAGTTCCATTCAAGGGACACAATCCAGCTGGGATCGGGGCCTGGTTGCGATCAGGGGGCGAGCAGGTTGGGCGGCACTTGGCGGGTGTTTGCACAGTCAACACTACACGCACAGCCGCCATTAGTCCTGACAGCGATACTAGAACATTCCTTTCTGCCGCGGAGCCACGGTGGCTGAGTGGGTAACGCCGTGGTCTCCTGGTGGCTCCAGTTCGAGAAGTTGACATTGGCTTGTGGGAGGGGAGGAGGGGTACGCTTGCGGTATTCTGCGGGGGGTGGAACGGAATTCTGGGATTTCGCTGGTTTCGAACCCAATAGCCTCCAGTTTCTGCGAAGGTGCCAGAATATAACAGATGAGATGGTCCTTTCACAATGCTGACATCCTATTGTCGCCCTCTCTTTTTTTCACTGTCACTCTGACTCACATACAAACACACCCACCCAAGTACTCACACAGGCATTTTCATTAACAAAAGAAATTCGACGGTTGACCTTTTTTTGTTTTTCGTGTCTTTTGTGTCTTTCGTGTCTTTCTTTCTTTCGTTCTTTCCTCCTTTCTTTCTTCCTTTCTTTCTTTCTTTCTTTCTGTCTGTCTGTCTGTCTTTCTTTCTTTCTTTCTTTCTTTCTGTCTGTCTGTCTTTCTTTCTTTCCTTCTTTTCTTTCTTTCTTTCTTTCTTTCTTTCTTTCTTTCTTTCTTTCTTATAATGCAGATCTTCGTGTTCTCAGAATCTGCTGTGCCCCCGATGCTCACAGCACCATGTCACTTGTCCCAATGAGGTTCAGAAAGCGGTAACTTGAAAGGACTCCAGGCTATTCCTAGGGCTCCGTGTTAATCACCACCGTCTTATTCCCTTAATCCGCTGTGATGCAGGACGGGATTGTGTGGCCCTCGTTTACACCATTGATCTTTCCACATGTGCAGACAGACGGGAGCCGACGAGAGACGTGGAAAATCCTTGCAGGTGAGCCGCCATTGTCTGACAGACTAGGAACAAATAAATGCTTCTTGATAAAAATTATTTTGAGGGAGGGTGGATGTAAAGAGATACGCCACAAATCGACCTTTGCTGATCGATGTTTAAGGGAGATATTTCATGATTTGTGAGCATGCTCCTGTCTGCAATTTGTAGACAGTGACAAGTCACAAACACCGATACGTGTCACAACAACAAATATCACAGAGAGGAAATAATGTCACAGACAAGCAGTAAAGCCTGGAATTTAAGCCTCAGGAGTTAAAAACTAGAATCACATGCGAGTAGGGGATGAGGGACGGGTGGGTCTGGTCTACCCAGACACGAGGCTGTGAAAGTGGCCCGGTCTTGATCAGTGGATTTGTTTCATTCTTTACCTTTTTTTCTTTCTTTTTTTTTTAAATAAACTAAATAAATGGGAATTAGAAATCCTCAGCTAACTGTGGGTAGCAGGCCTGAATCCTACATTAACTGTTCTTGGCTGACATTTTCATTAGAGATGCAGACAAAAGGGAAAGAGAGAAGAAAGCTGGTATTATTCAGCTATTCGTGCATTGTTTTCTGTTTATGAGAAAGCATTATTATTTTAAAAAAGGCCAAGAGGCCAGTGAAACTTGAGACAAACAATATCATTCAATCCCACCCGCTCATTTGCCTGTCTTTGGGTTGAGAGCGAAAAATCACGAATTTCGCGTGCACGGTACACTAGGGAAACTGCTCCGATCTCCTTTCCCACAATGATGAGAGATGAAAGAACGTTGTTATTTTTGGTATTTCGATGAAGGAAATCATAATAGTGACAGATGGATGTGTGGTTTTTGTATGCGCCACCTAGAGGACACGGTGAATGGAGAATGACCGCAGCCTTGGCATGCGAGCTCAGTCGGGGTTTAGGGTTGTGGAGGAGCACAAAGCATTTGCTGATATCGGGAAAAAAAGTTGTAGGCTGGGGGGAAAATAATGTAAAGATAAAAAGAAATAAAAATGTGCAATTTGTAAATACCAGGGTCTGTGGCTTCAGCTCATTCAGCCAGCTATCGACATTTGCTTTACGCCTGAGTTGCTGCGACAAGCCGGTGATTTACAGTTTTACCTTTCTTTTGTTTGTTTGTGACTACAGCTTAAGGGACAGTCTGGTTGATGTTTATGTTAATGTTTATGTGAGCTTGCTTGGATGAAGAATGTTTACCCATGTATGAATATGTGTGTGTGTGTGTTTTCTCTCTCCTTCTTGCGTGCAATTTGTGAGTATGTGTGTATAGATGAGTATATATCTAGATGGGTGCCAGGGTGGGTCGGTGGGTGTAGTCTGTCATTGAGTCCCTACATTTTTCTTCCCATCTGCTGTAAATCAAATATTGTGCTTATCAGCATATATCTGTGACAGTTTATACCCGGGGTGCACCGCCACATGCACAGCATGATGACTTTCATAATGACGTTCGACATCTTAATGGGGTGGGAATAAAAAGAGTATGAGAATGAGCAAGAGAGCCAGGTTTGAACCAGCTACTAAAACTAGGTGCAGACGTGCCGTCCTTACCTGCCTTGATGTTTAACAGCTGTCTCCTTCAAACGATTAACATTATTTTTTTCACAAACAAGTCAGGTCATTCAACCTGGCTCCTTGCTCCCGGACGTGACCCTGGATGTTTTGTTTATATTTTTGCTGAGATATTTCTAAACAGATAATGTTGTTTTCTCCGGGTATATAATTCCCTACTATCCTATCTGGACATCATCTTAAAAACATACATGCAATAAAACTTACAACAAGTGGTACAAAACATAGCAACTGATCTCTCTAGGCAACGTGAGAATAGGTGCAGCTCATTCTTCATGAAATAGGAGACGTGTAGACAAATTTATTTTTGCCAACTTTGGGGATTGGAATCAGAATCAGAATCACTTTATTGAGTCGGCCACCAGAACGTGTCAAGGAGACAGTAAACATGTGTTAACTTTTAAAAAATCTTTTTAAGCGACTGAGAGCGACTTTGGGAGATATCACCATGTATTTTGTCAGAAAATTATTCCTTTGAGTTGAGCTACGAGGACAAATGAAGAAGATCTGTACAGCCTCTTTATGGGTGACTATTTCTTTATGGAACTGGGTGATGAAATGTCGATGAAAGTTTTCGAGTAGTTTTTTTCTTTGTTTTGTTTTATTATTTTTAGTTCGTGTGCTTTCTTCGTATATGTACTGTGAGTGAAAAACTTTTTTTAAACCTTCTCAATGGACTGTTTACATTATCTTATTCGTGTATGATATATTACTTTGTGTATATCCATGCTGTATACTATTGTATAAATCTATATGTACAAATATACGTATTTGTGTATAATCTATTCATGAAAGAAAAAACTTGTAAATAAAATTTCATTGCAATAACAAATGTGAACCCGGTCCAAAAATAAAATAAAATAAAATAAAATAAATAAAAAAAGGAGGAAAGAAAGACCTACTGTTAAAAGATGGGGTTAGTATTAAAAAAAAGATGATGTAGGTTGGTATGTTGACACGCATCTAGATACGCCTGTAGATACGCATGCAGTTGGATGGCCGGCAGTCGTCAAACGGCGTTATCGCCACACTGTGACATCTGTGACAACCATGCAGGGACACGACCTGCCGAGGTCAGACCTAGAAACAAAGAAGGTGGGAGAAAAAGCTGTGATTTTCAAGGCAGGTGTGTATCATGTTACTCTTGCTGACGGCGCAGACCTGACTTCACCATTGTAGTCTCCCCTCAAAAACACCACTGTGACGTCATTGGTGTGCCCGTGACGTCGGCGTACTTAATTATGTATGCAGGTGTCCACGCGGACCGTGCTCTGGAGACCTGGGGAACGTGACGTGAGCGGACTCAGAGGATTCGGACGAGACTTTTTTTCCATCGGCGTGTCCAGTGTGGGGACATGCGTGGAAACGAAGAGAGTAGTTCCCCTTGAAAGCCTCTCTTTCATCTGCCCCGCTGACGCAGTTACTAACATCTATGGCCACCTGTATGTTGTTGAACTACTCCGCCTCCCCTATCGTTGGTCCATCCTGCTGCAGTCTGCTCTCTGTGATCAACATTTGACTTCCAGCCTTTAACCTTTAACCTTGCATCGTAAAAACTACAAAACATTTGGTAATCATTAGCACTATGTATTTGTTTATGTGTGCGTGTGTGTGTGTGTGCGCCGTGATCACGTGTGTGAATACTTTGTCCCTGCCACTCCAAAAAAGAATTGAGAAGGCAGAGAATAAAGAACAAAGACGGAGGACACAACTTTTGACGAACAGAGAGTTCAGGGACTGACCTGGTCCCTGATAAATAAATGTAGGTTTGTGGGCAAAGCATAAAAATGTTCCTGATGAGAAGGAAGGCACAGAAAGGAAAAAAGAATGACATAAAAGCCCGGCATGACAATGTTAACGGACAAACTCTGAGAAGAGGTGGTTGAGCAATGTTGTTGTCTCTTGTGCTTTGTTGTCGTCTTTTGAGCAATGTTGCTTTCTCTTGGGCAACGTTGTTTTAAAGAAAAATAGCATCTTCCTAGTAACAACTGTAGCCTTCCCTAACATTTGTCTCACTTAGAAATAATGTGGTATGGGGTCGTGCTGTCCATCGTCACAATGTGTGACAAACACGTCCTCCATGTGAAAGGAACTGGCCCTGGGTGAGCGATTCCCTCGTGAGAGAGAGAGAGCAACTTATACCCAGGCTGAAAATATTACTTTGAAAACATTAATGGTAGTGTCACAAAAGATTTTCAAACCTAAGAAAACCTAACAAACCACGTTGTACTACTTGTTCTTTCAACGAACATGCTATTGGGGATATTTTTCACTGCAACAATGTTCAGCCCTTGCACGAAGATTTAAAGAAGCATGCACTTCATATGGTTGTTTAAAATTTGCTCCGCACTTTGTTCTCTTTGGTACAGATGATGGCATAATAAAATAAGTAAATTCTTGTGTTTTCTTGTACTTAGGAATTTCCGTATATATATTAAAGGGTGTTTAAATTTGAAGTGTTAATTTTTGGTTAAAGAATTTTAAAAATGTTGGCTAGAAAACTACTTTCACTCTACACATTGTATATTAATATCACTGTATTTGCGTGAAAACAGTTTAAATCTAAAAAAATAAAACATAAAAATATTTACCCTTAGTCCTTTACCTTGCATTTTCTTTAATAATATGTTATACTGCTAGATTGTTTTACCGTCAGTTGATAACCACATATTAACATACTGCTGTATATCATAGAGCAGACCTGGGCAAAGGCCGGCCCGCGGGCCGGATCCGGCCCGCCTCCTGTCTCTGACCGGCCCGCTGGCCCGCCGCCAGTATATATACTATATATATATACAGTATTGGGTAAAACTGAGTTAACTCTATTAGTCCGGCCCTCTAAAACCATCCCAATTTCTCATGCGGCCCCTTGGGAAAATTAATTGCCCACCCCTGTCATAGAGCATGGTATTTTATATAGTAACATCGTTTTGTATTACATAACACACTATTTACATCATCATTATCGTCATTTCTCTAGTTTTCTCTATGCCATTCCATTACAGAAAGAAGCACGCTCACACACGCACACAGAGAAAAGGAAATGCAACTCCGGGTAGAAGGAACAGTACATTACTGTAAACTCATTGTATTCTTCTATCCAAACCCCTGAAAGATCAGATTGTAGTACTTGAGGCTGTGCAAGACAGACACATTTGCTTCACATAGTCCTTCAGGGTGTGTAGGTCGGGGTGGATTAGGGTAAAGAGAGATAAGTTGGGGTGTCGGGGAGGAGCCGAGAAAGTCGCCAGGTGCAGGGCAGGATCAAGGTGTGAAAAGTGTCCTTACGCGCATCAGTCGCACCTAGCAGTCAGGTCCACCCGTGACGACACGGAACACAGCCGACCATTTATCACCAGAGGGGTTGACAAACGGCGCCCACGACGGTTACAGAGAGACTCATTACGGCCCCGCCGCGAACTGTACAACAAGCGTATTACATTTCCTCTCCGCTTCAATACCACTCCAGCCCCCACCTTCTCTCTCTCTGGAAGGTTCTTTACTCCACGCAGGAGTCAGTCAACCTGCAGGGAGGGTAGGGTCGTGGGGGGGTAGACAGGCCATCGGGAACTGAGGGCATGTCGTCGCCGTCGATTAAGGGCGTCTGTGACGCTCTTGATAAAAGCGGCAGGAGGCAGGGGCGAGCACCCGCCGCCAATGGTTGTCGCTCCGCTGACTTCCGCCGCGATGAAGCAGGCAGGCGCACCAAGGGGTACGCGACCAATGCTGTAATTGTCTCCTCTCCCCGTCCCCCTGCCCCTGCGAGGACAACAAGACAGTTTACACAGTACAGTTCCCTCTCAAGATCCTATCGGAGACTGGGATCACATTGAGTATTTCGTCTTCTCTCAGTTTGCTGAGATAGCAGTTAAGTGGACTGGTCGGTGCCGAGGATGAAAACGAGTCAAAACAAATTTACTTACCTCTCTCTCTCTTCTTGAGGTGTTGTTGCGGAACTATGCTCAAAGGAGCAACAAGGAATAAACATCTTTCTCTTCTTTGCACGCGCGCGCGAACACACATACACATATGACATGACATCTTTAATGGTAATGACCCAATGATCAGATATAAGCATGTTCAACAACAATCTATAAGCAAATGTATATTTTCATATAATTTGTGACCATCAGGCATCAAAACTTTATATATGTACTTATACTTTAAGTGGAAGTAGGTTGCTCTCGTAAGACTTCAGACAAAGAATCGCCTATTCTGGGTATTAAAAAAAAAAAAACAAAAAAAAAACAAAAAAACAAACAAAACAAAACACACTCATATAGATGGTTCAGGAAGCACACGATTCTCAGTGCAAAGGCAAGAAAACTAAAAAAATGAAAGTGCGTGTTTGGGTGGAGGAGGAATTGTCGAGTTCCTCTTATAGAAGGAGCACTTCGTACAGATCAGTCAATCAACCTGGTGACGCATTGATCACGCAGCAATTTATCTCCGTTGGTGACATAAACATTTACATATATTAGAAACCATTCAATGATAAACATTAGTCACACAATGCATTCTATATATATATCAGAGAAACTAGCAAACGCAGTACAATAAACAATGGACATTTCTGAGACAAAAACACTATTAACAATTATACGTAGTTGACCAAAAATTATGTATATCAGTTAAAATAATATACATTAGAAATACAATTAATTCTATAATATGTATGTATAACAGGCAGACGATTCTTACTGAAATCTTCTGTCTGGAGAATTTTTCCGACTGCCATCGGGCCGCGATTCTGTGTCCTTGCATGCAGGACCGACAGACCGAGGCTGTTCGTTGTTTTGGCCGCGCGGCTTCTGAATGTTATTATGTGCAAATGAATGGAACTGTCTGAACCCTAAATGTATGAGTCTGTTTGGCGGATATTAATATGTTGCGGTATTTTTGTGTTTTCTTATTGAGCTGTCCTGAATTACCCACTGAGATAAATAAACTTATTTTTATCTTATCTTATCTATTAGTAACTCGACTTGTATTTATTAGGAACATGTTTTGATACTGTCACACTAAGCTGTGGAACATAATTAAAAGATATTGCAGTTGCTCGTTAGAGAACTAAGAGAAAATAAGAAAAATTTTTGAGGACAAAATACTGAGTTGCAAAGAAAAGGTTAAAAAAAAGTTCTTCGATCTAAATGCATGCGCAATTAAATGGTTAACATTTTATTTTGCTGATCTCGTCAAGTGCATCGAACACGTGTACCACAATACGTGCCACAAGATGATGGAGAATAAAACTACCCAGGGTAAATTGACCTCTGACATCGAGATAAACGGACCAACGAAATATCACACAAGGCCCATAAACAGATCCCCAAAATACAACATTATATCAAATTTTCGCGATATCAAATTTATATCAAATTTATATCAAATTTTCGAGACAGTTTTCGCGATACATGTTGTGATGCTTCAGAAGGCAGACAGCAAAACTAGAACAACATCAAAGTGATTTTTGAATCTACTGAAATTTTACAAGTTAAAATAATTTTCAATTCTCAATTCTTTAATTTTTAGTACATTCATATTTCACTGCAGGCAGTTCTGTGATGTTAGAATCATGTTGTATGGTTTTATATTAAACACGGTTCTATTTTTTTAATGACTACCTTCCTTTGTCAAAACCGGTCTCACTGGACAAACCGTTGTCAAGGAATCACTAGCGTTCAAGCCAGTTAGTACACACAGGTCATTTAAATAAATCCTTCTTGTACTGCTGTATCCCTCATCCATAATAAGTGTTTTTCTTTGAAACCCTCTAATATACATTTTGAGGACAACAATCGAGTGAAACAATCTCTCTGACACATAAACTCAAGCACATGTCCCCTCTCTCTCTCCCCTCTCACACACGCACGCACACACACATGCACGTCAACACCATGTAACTTTTCTGACGTCCAACAAAGGGAGCTAACTCCACCAAAATTTGTTTTAGCGGGGTTAGCTGTACCGCAAGGTCTCTCGGTACACTCTCGTTAATCCACAGCTGTTTGTAGTGAGGGCGAGCACTGGATGAGACCAAGGAGCTAACTTTAGCAACACGCCAACGGACACGAGAGCAAACGATGGCGTGTGGAGGAGATGTACCGGCCAGTACCTGCAGCAGTTGTGCAATGTTGACGGAAGGACTGCCACAATCGGAGTGACAGGTTGATTTTACCTGCAGTCTTCGAATGGACAGAATTCCTCGATGCTCTTTTATTTTTCTAAGGGGCAAAAAAAAAAAAAAAAAAACTTTCTACATACTGAAACAAAAACATGTATAGAGACATTTTCAATTATATTAGGAATATTGTATTTATAAATTATATAAATCACTTTAAAAAAATAATAATACGAAAGAAAATCAGTAAAACTTACATAAGTGTAAGAATACAAAATATATCAAAACATTTTTGAAGGGTATGGTATGTATGATATGAAATGTGGTAGTATTTGTTGGCAAATTGATTACTTATTTATTTTGCTAGATATTAGACTCGGCAATGCTGAAGAATGAATAAAAAGAAAAAAAAAACTACACACACAGAGGAAGAACAGACAGACTGAGGACGGAAGGAAGAAAGGAAGGAAACAAGCAAGCAATCAAGCAGCCCACCGAACAGCGTTGACCCAGCTGTGGTTGCCAGGCTGTTATCACGCGGCCAGCATGAAGCACACGGGCGGACGGCCAGCCAGCGAAGGTTAACATTGATCAGTAATGAATCCCGAGCCTCACATCCTTATCGCCAGCATCCATCACATCGTTGGCGTGACAGGCTCAGTGGTGTGACAGTGCCGGGGCCCAGGCTCAGTGGTGTGACAGTACCGGGGCCCAGGCTCAGTGGTGTGACAGTGTCGGGGCCCAGGCCCAGGCTCAGTGGTGTGACAGTGCCGGGGCCCAGGCTCAGTGGTGTGACAGTGCCGGGGCCCAGGCCCAGGCTCAGTGGTGTGACAGTGCCGGGGCCCAGGCTCAGTGGTGTGACAGTGCCGGGGCCCAGGCTCAGTGGTGTGACAGTGCTGGGGCCCAGGTCCAGGTTCAGTGGCATGACAGTGCCGGGGCCCAGGCTCAGTGTCTGGCAGTGTCCGGCCGCTGGCTTTTTTTGTTTTTTTTTTTCGTCCTAGTGAAGAGAGCAACTTTGTTCAACCACACCTTTGAAAAAATCAACAACTTCTTTCCCAATAGTATACTTTGCACAAAACTATTGCTTTATCAACATATTTAACATATGATCACATTCTTAAAATCTTGTTATACAAATCATCTCCTCCCCCATATTTGTTTTTTTAATCTGTGACATTTCTGACTATGGCAAACCCCCGACGGGGAATAATCCACCCAGCATCAACCAGATAGGACGCTTAAGAAAATAAATGATCAGCTGCAGGGCCAAGGCTCGAGTGATCATGGCCTGACCCTGCTGGTCTGCTTGTTGTTTTCTCCACGGGCGAGTGCTCATGCACAGGCGCTCATGCACGTGTCGCAGCAGGTGTCGCGAGGAAGGGAGGTAGCCCCTCCTCCACCATTTTTATGATGTTATGAAAGTCTGTGTCCAGCTTGACGACTCACTGGGATCGTCCGAACAAAAATGTGGCGAACCTACCACAAGAGGGAAGGGAGAAGTCTCTGGATTGTAAAAACACATTGTTGAGAGGGTTTTTGTAAAAATAGTTTGTGTAAACGTGTCACGTGTTTTATTTGTGCATGCCTGCCGTCAATGTTCCGCGAGGCACTAGCAGAACGTTGATATCTGGGCGAGGGCTACACACCCAAAGATGGCGAGTTTGTGACTTTAGGGCTTTCTTCGCCCTGAGCTAGGTTGTGACGTCACGACCGCGTGACCTTTGCACACCAATCGTCATCAGAACCGACCTTTGGCCTTGCACAGCTTTTTGGTCGGTTTTGCATGCAGCACCAAGTATCAGTATTCAACATATGGGCGAGGAGAAGAAGGGGGGGGGGAAATTGTGTTTTTACGCCGTGCCAGCAACTGAGGCTATATTACGGCAAGCAGCCAGCCCTGTAAACAGATGTCACGTGCAGAGAAAGAACAGCGTGCCCGAGACGAGAAATGAACTCTGGGCAGCCAACGGGCGAGGAGAAGAGACTAACAACACTGACAACTAAGTACATGCTTTAAAAAAAAAAAAAAGGTTTCTCAAACTATTGCTCATCAATAAAAGGAAAATATAATTTTTCAATTAAAATAATTTGCCAGCCGATAATAATGACAACTCCACTGAAAAAGAAACAAGTTAAATAATAACAAGTAATAAATTTTTTTTTTAAATCAGCAAACAAATCTCAAACAAAAGCGAAGATAAAAGATGACTACCAAGTACAGCTTTCTACAGAGAAGTAAATATACTTACTGATCATAAATGTAATGATCATATAATGTAAATCTAAGAGAAATGACAGACCTCCAACTGCTCACCTTTCCTCTATAACAGTGTCAATCAATAAATAAATTGCGAATGCCTATGACGTTATAAAAGGAGATAACAGTGTGAATACACGATGAAAACCTTCCCCAAGCTGTGCGCATGCGCAAACTGACCCTGGGAGCGTCAACCACAGCGTCTCGCGCAGAGGACCAGCGATGCTGCAGATGTCATCTCTGTGATCTCATGCCTGTCACAAGGCAGATCTGGTCCCTTCCTTTATGTCCTCCTTCGCTGGCATTAACCAGTTAGCACTGCCAGAAGTCGCCTGAAGTACCCTCCTCCTCCTCCTGCTGCTGGAGCCGTGCATGTGCGCGTGTCTGCGTGCGTGCAAGCGCTCGTCTGTGTGCGTGCAAGCGCTCGTATATGTCCGTGCGTATATTTAACTTATCATGCTTGTGTGCGTCAGTGTTTGTGCCTGTCCATGCGATTGCATTAATGATTGCTTTTCACCATATTTTTTCTTCCCACGCAACAAACAGAACAATCGAAAACTTTAGACAATACACAATACACTGTACATCAATATTGTTTCACATACTGAACTTGTAGTACAAGACTCTACGCATGTTATCTTCCTTCTCTCGCTCACGTGCTTGGCTGGTCGCGGCCATTTCCGACAAAATGAAAAAGCTATCGCGACGACAGGAGACGGTTGGGACATTTTCATAGCTGACGTTGGTTCCGCTGTGGTTGCTATTGATGATGCGATAGTGGAAGTGGCGAAACAGGGGGGAATAATCCAGCACCCATAACGGCCAAAAGAAGCAAAAGAAGATTTAACAAGCATGGAAACCTTTGAAAGACAAGATGGGACGATCGCCGTTTCGTTCAAATGGGCCGCAATTGAGATAAGCCACGGAGATGACCTCCCCTCAAAGCCCGTTGACCAGTGAACGCCCATGGCGGGCGCGTCGTGGTCGTGGCGGTAATGTGGGTCTGACCCGCTGCTGATGAGGGTCCTGTTATTACGCTCGCCTTTCTCGTCTTGGCTGCCCAAACCTTTCTGGCAATGGTAAACCATGGGTCCTTCAATCCCATCCTGCAACAGGAAATCGCATTCACCCTTCGCAGCAGAAGCGGAAAGTCCGCCTGGCCCTGCACTTCAACCCTGAGAGGTCGCGACCTCCATCCTCCCATGCATGGACGGGCGCGTTTCTTACTCATCCGGACCATTGTGTACTCTTCTTATAACCGTGTCTCAAGAATGACGTTGAACATCCGTTTTTAGGAACGATAACTCTAACGTTCAGCAACTTTAACCTCGACTTCTTTCCCTTTGCTTCCTTTGCACCTGGGGTTCTTTGCTCCCAATTAATATTTATTTGTGTATTTTTGTCTTTATTTTTCCCCAGAATATTACCGTTTGATGGAGAAAGACTCCTGGATGTAATTGACTTTTTATTTCTAGGTTTCTGATATTTGTTCATTCAGAAACCGCTAGTGAATGATGGATGATGTTAAGTGGTGGCGTAGAAGACTTCGTAGACGTTGACGAAAGTAGCGATGGCACAGCGACACACACACGAACGCACGCACGCACGTACTCAAGGAGGTTGAGGGGATGAGCAGTGGTGCCAACAGAATACCGTGCCACGAGTGAACGGCTTGTGAAGATGGAGGGGGCGGTGATGTTTTGGGAAGGGTAATTACGAGCCACTCCATATCACCTTCCGCATCACAGGAGCCTTCATCAGGCGCTCGCGCCCGCATGGCCTGTCCCTTGTCCGCGCTATCAACTCCACTCGGGCAACGCGCCTGCTTGCTGCTGCTGCTGCTGCTGCTGCTGCTGCTGTCCCCACCGACCACCAGCCACGGGGGCCTAGCTGCTGGAGTCAGCGGGATGAAGCTGCTGCGGCGGGCGACAGCCACGACAACTCAGCGGACTTCGGCAACTCAGGTGTGTGCGCTGATTGTGTCCCAACAATGCTGTCTGTCAGATGCTAGTCTTGTCTGCTCCCACGTGCGTCTGCCTGTCTGTCTGCCTGTCTGTCTGCCTCTCTCCCTGCAAAACAACGTCTGTCTGTCGATCTGTCTCGATCTCTGTGTCATCTGCATCTATCTGTATTTATCTCAACGTGTGTTTATGTCTGTCTGTCTGTTAGCCTGTCCTTCAGTCATCTGCTTATCTTCTTCTTTCTTCTCCTCCCCCACAAACACACAAAGGTACAGAAACAAATTGACAAGTTAGCAATATTTATGTTTTGCTTTTGAAAAATTTCAGTATTCTGTGAATGCCAGTAAGTAGTTGAATTTATTACTTATTTTAAAGGTTAACCAGCGTGCAAAATTATGTGATAATATTTAATAATTAATAAATCATAATCTCTCCAAAATTTGACGAGCAACTCAAAGTTGTTTACGAGGTATCAACCTTTGAAAAGTGCAGTTCTTGTTTGAATTTTGCAAGGAGGTCAAGGCCTTGTTTCTCGCGAAGGTCGACTGGGCAACACTTCATTTACATATACTTATTCATTGACATCACAAGTTACACTTTACATCAATCCGGTGTGCATAAAAAAAAAAAGACTTCATAATTCACTACACATATTTATGACAGGCTGTCTATATTCTTTTGCCAGAGACTTTGAGTTTAATTTCTTGCTTGACAAGTCGTATGGAGACTTTGTTATTTTATTACTTATATTCTATAGTAAGCTACTAATTATTGAGTCTTCAGTTTTTCGGCGAGTTTTCATTTAGTGTGATGTGAAGAGAAAATGCTTTTGTTTGCTCTGAGATAAATTATCACTAACAAAAGCGTGAGATACAATTATACTTATATATGTACGGGTGTGAGTGTGGTGGTGGTGGTGGTGGTAGTGGTGGTGGCTTGGTGTGATGGTGGATGGATTGGTAGGATGGTGGGAAGGCGGTAGTGAGAGAGATTATCAAGCTTACTTGACCAGTTCCTGAATGCAGACAGTGGTAATGGAGGGTAGAATGAAAAGCCCATCGTCCTGTAGAAAGAACTGTAAAATCTATCGAATGCACGACCTCTCATAACAGACTTCAGGTAATTTTTGTCCTTACTTTTAGCTGTGTGTGTATATATATATCTGTTGAATATGCACACACATACAAACAGACAGACACGCACGTCCACAAACACAAGCATCACTCACATTTCCATGTACAGGGGGTTGTAGGAGGTGAAGACATGCGTGCATGCGGCCGTGCACTGATCCTTGTGTTGTGCAGTGTGTGTGCGTGCGGCTGTTTCCAGGGGCGACTCGTGCAGTCAAGCAAGAATGCTGGAGACGAACACAATAAAAAGTTGATTTAAAAAAAAAAAAAAACGCTCAGAAAAATCTTGCAACCCGCGCTTACAAAGAGACTAGTAACACTCGTGTTAAACTTTGACATGGGGTGCAGACTGTATCCCCTGTGCAACCCCTTTCCTGGCCCCTACATCTTCCCCCGCACCACCACATCTCTCTCTTTATTCCCCCTCCTTGTAGTTTCCACACCCTTCCCGCATCATCACCCCTCACCACCAACCCACGCCTGGTCCTCGATCCGCTTTGGCGAGGACCTTGACACAAATTCACTCATGCATATTTTTTTTTAATCACAAAATAAACAAAAGTTAAACATCTTTCGCTCGTCGCATGCAAAAATCTGCAGCTCCTTTTGTCTGCGCATGTCCAAAAACCTTTTTTTAATGTGCGGATTTCCAAGACCGGTGTCACAGGTCATCGTTTTACGGTAAACTTCCGTTGCCACGTGTTTTACGCTAGGTATCTCCGACAGAGGGCGCTGGTCTTATGGCCGCCATTGCTTTTCTCACGGGACGGTTGGACGTAAAGACAGAATTAAAGCTTTTCGTCCACTTTTTTCGGTTGTGGTGGTGGTTGAGGTAGTGGAGGAGGGGAGTAGGTGGTAGCTATGGTGGTGGTGGTGTGTTAACCACCGTCAGAAAGATTATCGCAATGCTTGTCTATTCTGATGTCTTCTCGTCGTCGCTGGGACAAACCTATTCACTTCAATCTGCAGATCTTGGATGCTTTCTCTTTATCTAATAAATTTAGCCTTCGTTATTGTGATTTTAAATCTCATCTTTATTTTGGTTGGTGTTAGAAATTCCATATTATTTTAAGTAATTTTGTCAACACGTTGGGGGCTGCTTCTGTATATTAATTTCCTAGCCCCTGTAGAGGACTGTGGAGTCTTTAGGGTCATAAAATATATTCAAGTGCCTTCATAACAAAATGGAAGACGAGGGTTTGACATTCGCTTTCTGTGTTTGTCTGTCCAGTTATCCCTTCTTTCTCGGTCTCTCACAATTAAACTTGATTTCTGCCTGCCTGCCTGCCTGCCTGTCTGCCTGTCTGTCTGTCTGTCTGTCTGTCTGTCTGTCTGTCTGTCTGTCTGTCTGTCTGAAGGGCACAGACAACAGTGATAGTTATACAACAAGGAGAATGGAGGCAATCTCGAGGGAATGGTCCATCAGTTCCTCAACCCTATACACGGTCATTAAAACCGACTTAAATGAATGGCGGGACGTGCACGAGAACTAAGATGTGCATCACCCACTGACCAGCAGCTTCCCCGGTTGTCTTTCTAAACCACAACCAAACTTCAACTAAGTCCGTTTGTGGATTGTGGCGACATCTGGAGGCGCGGATGCCTTATCTTCAGTCCCCATCACCACCGTGCCCAAGCTTGACGTCATCTGTTTGACGTTGGTCGAACTAATTGCTTAATTACCAATCAAAGCAAGGCCATCCTCCATCGCTTCTTATTTGCTATCTGAAGTGACCTTCATTAATCACCATTCCACAAGCATTCCACTGGCCCCTAGGGTCTTCTCTGTCAGATATCGAGATGACCGAATGGTGAAAAGGTGGGGCTGGAGCAATGGGAGGGGGGGGGGAAGAAGAAGGGTTGAAGAGTGGATGGGGAAAGGCAATCCACTGGAGAACAAGAAAAAGAAAAGACAGATAGGAGGAAATAGACCGGCAGACAGAAAGAACGACACACATGACTAGAGATGTAAAGAGAACAGGAGGAAACACACACATGCCACATACCATACTCACAGAGCCTTATACCGGGGTATACTTTTTTTTTGTTGTATTAGTAATTTTGTGTAAAACAAAAGTATGTCCTGTTTACTATGCTCCAATCTCCAGTAGGTACTGCACCCGATATAATATCCAGTTTTATTATTACTTGAATTTATTAACGATACTTGAGCTCCTTGTGATCGTTCCTTTAAAAGATATTCTTCCGGTTCAATGTTCATACTCCAGTATTTAGAATTTGTCTTTATGGACAATCTTTAAAATAATTTTTTTCCTGGCAAGTATAATTTATTTATTGTTTTTACTCCATAATGGAAGGGCCTTGCCGAAATACTTCCTGCTGCAGGACCTCTTTCTTTGTGACACGAACATGTCATCGGCCAGTCGCTTGGACACAAAGTAAATCTTTATTTCATGATTTAGGCCGGCATTGTGGGGAAAAGCCCACGTCTATATGATATTGAGTTCTGCAGTATGGAAAAAGAGACAATGGCAGAATGTTGTAATTGGCAATCAAACGCATGCCAAAAATCTGAGGCGGGCAAATTGTTATCTCTGTTGAACACTGGATGGTAAAAGCTTGGTAGACAGGGTTGGACGATTTCCATCTCGAAGACCGCTCTCGTCCCTAAGTCTGAGGTTAAAGGTCAAGCTCTGACGTGCTAATAGCGTTGACTACCCAACCCAGAAGCTGATTGGTTGTCTAAGAATTAGATGGGATGTTCAAGAAGCTGGTTGATCATCCAAAATGCAGAAGACCTGTTTCTGACTGAAAATGAGTCGTCGGCACTCCTAACAAGCAGTGTTAAGCAAAAGCTTCATTTTGTTTCAGAAAATATTATTTAAACATGATGGTCAAAGTGATTAAATATATGAAAGGGTCCTGAGATGAAGTCTGCTTTATATAAATCTTTTAGTTAGTTGCTCAGAGGTAGATAATGTAGGTCAGGGTCTCTCTCTCCCACCCACACACATATTTTTCCAAGCGTTCAAGCCTCTGGAACCTTCTATGCTCTGACAGAGGAAGAAGACGAGTAAGATGCTCCAGTTTTTCTTTCTTTCTGACTTCAGCAACAATAGCATCCTGCCTGCTTGCAGTGGCACTGGAAGAGTATTTGGCACGCAACATTGTAGCACCTACATGGCTCCCCAGGCTCTCCTGCCTTTCGGCAGCCGCGTGATCTCTCGAACTTCATTTCCATATCTGGCTCCCTCAAGAACGGTCACTGTCTTCAAGAACAGGGACGCAATCTTGCGTGATTCCGGGGAATAATTTCAAATTTTAACAAGGGATTTTGGAAGGCGGCTCGTATGCCCACATTTAAGAAAGGGAAAATTAACCAACAGAAGACTAATTACCTTCTCAGACACTGTTCGGGACAAGAAGCCATAATATTTGTTTCTATAGTAACGTGTTTGTTCCAGCTACATTACCATCATATTTCTTTGTTCTTAAGTTTTGGGCGAAGCTTCTTCATGTAATTAGTCTTTTTTGTTAAATGCCACTTATAATGTCTGGTTGCCTTTTGGAACACAAATGCTAGATTTTAAGTACAGGCAGTAAAATTTCAAATGTTTTCTACGTTTTCTTGGGCGTATGTATGTCTTCGTCACGATCTTCGAATAGGTGTGTGCAACCTTTTACAGTTTACCTGGTTGTGAGACAGCTTACTTGCTCTTTTAATTGTAAATTTACTGCATAATGCAGTATTATTCTATATGCTAGGAGTATTATTGTTATTACCGGGCGACCGCAGACAGGATCCGGTTGTCATTCTGCCGAAGGAGATGAGGGAAAGTAGTACAACTGTCTGAACACTGAAAATGAAATGAGTGTCTTCTGTGTGTGTAGCTGTGCTGTGCACCTGTGAGTGTAAATATATGTGTGCTACTGTGTACTTGTTTACGTACATGTGTGTTATTATGTTGTGTACAGGTGTATATATGTATATAAGTATGCATATGCTTTTCTTTTTCTTTTTGCTTGCCTGAGTATTTGTATCTACATGTCTGTCCGTCTGGTCTCATCTGCTCATCTGATCTTTATGTGTCTGTCGGTATGCTTGTCTATCTAATCTGTTTGAGGGTGAGCCCACGTGTTCTGCTATTCATGCATCAGGTTCTTTTTATTTTTTAAGTAGAGATAGTCGTGGAATAGCATGGTCACACCTTCTACCGCACTTGTTTACTCGGACAACCGTACGTCCTGACCGTTCTAGGGACGTTTAGCTTATATTGTTTGAACATCAGTACTTATTGTCTTCACATGCTGACAAGAAACTCAAACCAACACCTCTATCTCAACATCCGGGGCACAATATCGAACTCAAGTCAAGAAGAACATCCAGATTTCCTACTTTTCTCAATGTTTACGGTTATGTGGGTCACTCTTGGACTGCAAAATTGTGAGATTTTGAGAAGACGAGTCCTGTTGTCAACAAACAGCGACCACTGATAGAGAAATAACTCTCTAGTCTCGGGAGGTTATTCGCCCCACATCGCCCAGTCGACTCGACCCAGGGGACGGGTAAGATGCCGTTGTCACCTGCTGGATGCTGAATTTCCATTTATGACCTCCTGCACGTACCCTGAGATCACGTCCCTTTGTGGACTCTTGTCACTGCAGACCATTCCAGACAGTGTGACGGGAAATTTGCTTTTTTCGTGTGTGATGTTTACACGGGTCTCTCTCTCTCTCTGTCTCTCTCCTGTTCAAGTCTTCCTGCCTTCTCTCCACCCTCCCTACACACACTTCAACGCTTTCTACCCCATCCCCTTTCCTCCGCACCCGTGGTATTTGCATGAAACGACAAAGTGTGCGGTCAATATTTGGCGGGAGAAACGATAGCGCATCCAGTGGTGGGGACTGTGGCGATGGTCTGTGGTAATTGTGGCGATGCTGTGGCGATCTGTTGCAGTAATTGCGCCGACACTCTGCCCATCGCCTGTCGTAATCGCTTGATAACCGCACATTCCTGCTCCCAGTGGCTCCAGAACCAAGACGCCTCAGCGAGCAGCTGGGATTTTCCCATCTCTGGCAACCAAGTACTTGTCCGATGTTCATCTTCCTCCCTCCCACCGCCTTCCTGTGTCTAGTCCCCGCAAACTCGCAGCTTGCGTGTGAACTGTTCTTTATCGTTTGTGTTTTGGCCATATCTGCTCATTATTCTTGACCTGCACGATAATTTATTCTTGGCAGGAAGATTGCTCATTAGGTTTGCGTGAGTAGGACTAGCGGCGTTTACAAGGCATGTTGATGTTGAGATGATATCTGCAGTGGAGTTGCAATACAGTTGTCGTGAACTCTACTGTCTTCAAGATGTGACTCTGCTGTACTCGGTATTAGATTGGGTTTTACAAGTGAACAAATGAATGTTCGAACAATGGAACAAACAAATAAAAGAATGAATAGATTCAAGAAAAAAAGAGTATTTTCATCATACATACATATAGGGGTTGAGGGTGGCTGGGGATGGGGATGGAACCAAAAGCTAAGAAGGAACTTTAATATCATTACATGGAGCGAAATTGCATGTTGCTAGGCACCCAGAGAGACATGCACTTCTGTGTGATCTTTCAGAAGAGAAATTTCACGAAGTATAATTATCTTGCACACTGTCAGCTTCCTCAGCTTTCACTCTCTCCTAAAACACAAGTACCACAAAATGAGGACTATAAAGAAAAGTATTGTTACCACGAAAGACAAAACTGTACACAGATGAAGAATGAAAAGTTAGTTTTGTCTGCAATCTCTACACTGCGCTACGAGGAACTCAGTCACTTTCTCTTTCTAACGGTTTTCCGAATTTAAAAAAAATCAGCTTCTTGAAGAGTCTAAGTTCTTTGCTTTCATCTCTCAGCGTTCGTGAGTGAGTGTCCACATCTTCGTGAGCGCCATCTCTGTGAGAGTCACCTAGCTAACTGCCGACATTGAATCAGGAGATACAACAGTGTAAACAACAGGTAAACACAAAGTTGCAAGCGAATATACAGTAGTAGGCATCACTATCACAGTTATTCCACCTGAACCTAACCTTCTTACGCATGCGAGACCGGTTATTCAAACAGACAATCGTACACACACACACAGAGTAATACTTTACATATTAATAAACATCATGCGTGTCGGTCTGCCATTGCCATCGACAGCAGCAGATGAAGGCAGCATCACGCAGCATGTTAAACAGGAATCATGTCCTTTACTCACGACACAGGGTGGCAAAACTTTTAAAAAAAATATTGTCATTAAAGTACATGAGAGTCCTTAAAGATATCGGTATAAGTAGTGAGATGGTCTGGGGGCCTGAGGTATAAAAGTTTTGTACTGAGAGAGCCTTTCTGCACTATGTTGCGTTGCCATAGATACGAACCGTCCGAACATGTGAAATTAGTTTAGTGCACCTCGTGACCGCCTTCACAATACAGGGAAAATCGATTCCCACATAGACTTGCATATATGTGATGGCGGAACATCATTACGAGCTTCCTTTCTTCAGGCTGTCTGCACGAGCCAGAGAATAGAATGGGAAAGGCAAAACCTGGGACATGGGAGCCGCCTTGATCATGTATGCTGTAAGTCTGGGATTTTTTAAATTTTCAATGAAGAGACAACGAAAAAATAAGAGGACGACAGAAGATGAGAGAGAAAGAAGAGAGAAAGAGTCAAGCCGAAGAAGCAGCCATAGACATAGAGGTTCTGATGCAAACCGTTTTTTGTTGATAACGTATTAAATATATAATACAACCCTCCACCTCCTCGCATGGAAGACAGACCACCATCGGAAGTTTAGAAATTTCTTTTCTTGAAACAAGGGACATTTGCTGGAAGCTTTAAGAATCTGATTACTTGAGAAACAGAGGATATGTATCGAAGATACAAAATTTCGTATGATGTTTATATGGAGTGTGTACAAAGTCAGCAACTGCCATTACTAAGTATACCATAGACCTGTTGAACTCTAGCAAAGGCAGGTGTACAAACACGCCAATCAAATAGTTTTTAAACCTTTATCTGTAGACATGACTGCAACGGTCGTTGGCTTTTTTTTTTTTTTTAACTTGAGATACCGCAACCGTGTAAGTTTACACATGGCAACATAACGTTCAGTTTACAACCCACCCAGCGGGGCCCACGCCCGCACGGAAACACGAGAGACACGCCTTCAGTGAGACAGAGACGACACGTGGTCGCCCGTAGCCACGCCCACCGCGTCTAGGCCACACACCCCTGTGACTGCCGCCGTCACCGCTTTGACACCGCCGAGTGGGGCTTGGCCGCCGGCGTGCAGCCCACGTGATAAGCTCCCTACTCGCACGCTAATCTTTGTGTGTTTGTTATTATGCTTCTTCTCTTCACTCTTCCCTGCAGCCATGCGGAGTTTGAAACCAAAGTGAGGGAATGTACCTTAAAGGTGTCACGATTCACTGACCTGCGGTTTCGGTTCACTCGGTGGTGGAAATGGAGGGAGGGTATCGCCGAGAGAGACACCGCTAGGTTAGTTAGCGCGTACCTGGTGGTCACGCTTCGCTTCCTTGAAACAATGAAGACACACAATACACTCCACCTCACTGCCTTTTATCACAGGGCGGCTTTTCGCTTGTAGTTCTGTGTCCCTCTCCCCCCTCAACGAGTAGACTGTGACCCTCGGCCACCGAGCTTTGCTTTGTCAGCTGCTCGCGAAAGGTGGGTGGGAACTGTACTCAGTGTTATTACCTTGTCCCCCCCAGTGACGTCAGACTCACAGACACGCTACAGCTCGCGGCAGCGGCCTGTCTTTATGAGGGGGTGGGGTACAAGCAGACGAGGTTACGTGAGGTGAAGTCGATAGCTTTAGCCGGTAAATGGGGTGTGAAAGTAAAGGGGTGGAAATGAGATGGCGAGTGGGCAACAACAGGACTTGCTAGCTGTTCCCCTACCCTCCCTCTGTTTGCTTCGTGCGGGCAGGTGAACCATTTTTACGTACGTATCCGTTTATCCCCCCTCCCTCTACCTACAACCACCCCGCTCGGTAAGTCATGTGACGCGCTGACAACATCGTGTCTGTCGACGTTGTCGCGGTGGCGTCCGTCTCCCATGAAAAGAAAAGACCTCTGGGTTGTCCCGGGCTCAGTTTAGCCCCGCCCACAACCAGCACGCGGAGACCACGCGGTTCCCGCGCCAGCGCGCGGCTCCACCAATCGGGTCAAGGGGGACATTGCGGTGGCAAGTTAATCGCTCATAATGATTTGTCAATCAAAATCCGGCGTCGGCCAATGGGAGAGCGTTCCATCAGTCATCTCGAAATGATAATGCCGGGCGTTTCGTCCCATGGATCCACAATACATGAATAACAGAGGAGACGAACAGCTTGGATTTTGCAAGTCTGATCAGCTCCTCTCACATGCTAGAGCTGGCGAGGGAGCGAGAGAGTGAGCGAGTGAGAGAGAGAGCGCGAGGGCCCGTGCTTTGCTGTTGCCGCCTCGCACTTCGTCGCAGTGTTTGTGTGCTCCTATCAGTTTATCACTGCACAGCTGGTTCGTGTGCTGAATTCGTGGCCGATCCCCCGCAGTACCATCAGCGATTTCTACCAACAGAACCTTCCTTCAGCCCACAGAGAGTGGTTTCCTTCCAAATTTGAAATAACCGCACCGTTACATGGAGTGATTTTATAATTATTTTACTTTTTTTCGAAAAAAAAGAGGGAACGGTCACAAACCACTGGTGAAGGTGGATTCATACCTACATCTATTTACTTCTTTCTCACCAAGGAGGTGCCTGTCGACTTGTTTGGATTAAACCTCCTCATCCACGGCTTTACGCGAGCGCACGAAGGTAAATGATCTTATTTCTATTCACCTTGGTCTGCGATGTTGACTATCTCACCTGAGCCTTGTATTCAAGCTTTCACGCCATTTTTCCCCTCACCTCTTCTTTTTTTTTTTTCTTCTCCACTCCCAGGCCGTCAGGTTACTTTAGTTGTAGTCGTGGACCGCGTCCCCAAGCTACACAGACAGGAGCGCTCGGCTCTGATAATTCAGTATTAAGGCTAGTGTGTGACGTCAGTGTCCTAACACCGGATTTCGTTAGAAACAACATTGTTGTCCAGTGAATACAACCGACAACAGACTGGCAGCTGTAAAATTGTCTGGACCGAGAGAAAGGACAGGCTGGGCAGTTGCAGTGTCCTTTGTACTTGTTGTCAAAGCGTTTTCAGTGTCTGAACGCTTACCTGCTTCCAACCCTGGAGCCGATCGACTTCTCCACAGTCTGAGACGGAACAACAGCCCGGACGTCTTTGAGAGATGAAGAATTATCGTTGGCGACCAGATGCACCGTCTGGACCGGTGATAAGAGCGGGGTCATGAGGGTCACTCATATCCGTCACACTGTTAATACTTTCCGTTTGAAGTGGTCCCGGTAAGGGTGTTGAGAATAGGACAGCGAGATGTCCTCGGTCTTGTCCCACTTCGGAAACCAGGTTTTCGGAATTTGAGGGTGGCTCGGTCTGACGGTTGTGAAAGTGTGGTGGGGGGTCAGGGGACATTGTGTCACGGAGGAGAAGGAGGGTGTGGAGCGAAGGGTTATGTTCTGGACACAGTAGGGGGTGGGGCTGACGGGAATTACTCACCAGAAGGCGCTCGTGAGATGTTTGCTCGACACTAGTCAGCGCTATGTCCTATATAGTGACTAGGGCAGCCAGACAAATTATATTTTAACCTTCATTTTCCTTGAACTATTTCTAGACTTCAAAACGGTATTTCATTTGAATTTGTGTGTGAGAGAGAGAAAGAGAGAGGAAGATATGGAAAAATTATGTTTGCATGCATGTATGCGTGTGCGCGTGCGCGTGCGTGGATGGCCTTGGTTTCGTTTGGTGCCCGACTAGGAACGTGCCCCCAGTATACCCTCTCTGCCCCCAAATTCTTTATTTCAAGAATAAGTTTCCATAACCATACTTTGTTTCCAAGCACTTCAGTCTCGTGGGTAATCGACTGCACCAGGTAATTGAAGTAATGCAAGGTATTTTGTCCTAGAGACCGGAATAGTAATTTCGTCTCTCACTTTCCTGTCTACAAAGGCGGACTGTAGACATATTGTATACAGCAGTCTGCAAGGAAATGCTGTTCGAGGTAACACTTCTTTTGTGGCGATCATCAGTGCCAGCATTCTCGTCGTTAAAGATGATAATTGTGATAATTGTGATAATTGCTTTTCATGCGTCAACAACATTGTGTCCCGCATATAGCCTATTGACTATTGACTATTTACATTTTTATCTACCTTAGCACTATTATTTTTACTATTTATATCTTTCTGATTATTCTTCTACATTGTAAACATCTATCACATCATGATTACCTTCTTATTCTTTACCCTGCCAACTTTTTTTTCAATAATCTGCTCTTCATCTCATCTGGAAATACATAACAGTATATCTCATTGCACGAGATGTCTGATAGCAATATTCCATGTCAAGAAGAGATATCTCTTGACCCATATAATTGGTAAAATTCATAAATAATTAAATGGACTGCATTTTTTTTACTGTTACCTACAATTTCAAGAAAGAAAATTTTTCGTTCATTACAACTAATGTTACTAAGCTGCAGAAATGACATGCCAGAACTAATTCTGATTGATGAGATGCAGTTGTAAACCAAACTGTTGATATGTTACCAGTAGGAGTATATCGGGAAGGAGTGAGTGTAGTAAAACTAACCAAATGGCTCAAGGTCTCTAGGTGCATGTGTTGTTTGTGCTGCAGTGTGAGATGTACAGCCCACGAGAAGGTTCGGCAGTGCGGAATGAGTGTAATTAGTGCTTACAACCGCAAAGTGACTCATTAGTTGCCAAAAATAGCATCACACCCAGCACGGGCACACAAGTCACGTTGGCAATTTATAGATTATGAAATATCTGTAAAAGCTAGCGCCTTTCTTTCCTGAAATCGGGTTAGCTAATGAATTAAAACAAAAATGGGAAAAGAGAGAGAAAGACGAAAATAAAAGAAAGAGAAAAAGACGCAAAGACAGGAAGAGAAGAGGAATATTTTTGTAGGGCATCACAGTGCTGTGAAAAGTATTTATTGGAGACTATTGTAGTGAGGTCAACTTTTTCAGTCATGCAGCCACTCTATCCTAACAGCAAACAGTTCTCAGCTGCTTGGGTTTTATTCTCTTTTTTTTCTATCCTTCATTTAAGTATTTATGTCATATGATATTTTGATTTACTTTAGTAAACCAATACTTCTCTAGCTAAAGAGAAACCTGACTGAACAGCTGTTTATAGATGTGTCATTTCAGAATCATTCTGTTTGATGGAAGGTGTGATTCATGAGAGACAAGCAGCGGTTAGTATGAGACAGCTGAGATAGCAAGATAGCTAAAACGAGTGTTTAAGCGGGCGCGCGCACCTACCTACATATACATATCTACACACATACATGTGTGTAAGGGGAGGCGGTCTCCCTGCAAACAAAGGGTCCCCCCTCTTTTCTTTTTCTACCGGACACATTGTTCGACATTGTGACTAGACATTTTTTCTGTATCACAAGGGATGTAAAGAAAACTGAACACTGACAATGACAAACTCGAACGGACTGTGTTCGTACGTTGACGGTCACGTGATTATTTGTCAAACGTTTGTCTATATTTGTTCACTAGTATGCCCTTTAAAGAAGTAAAACAAAATACTTCTGACAGGTAAGCCTGAGTGTATGACACATAAACGATTTCTACAAATTACTAACATGTTCTTCCTTCAACGGATGCTGCAAAATGAACCCAGCAGTCAAATAACTTTTTTGTTAGTAAACATAGGTCAAGCCACTTGACCTATCGGTTTAGTGGTAGTTTGATGTCGCTATAAAAGATCATAAATGTGAGCACATCTGGCACAGTATATTTTCTTTCTTTGTAAAAATTTTTGACAAAACTTCGCAAGAATTTGAGATGGCCCAACCCGCTATTTTCTATAATTACCATCTTCTCACTTTTCATACCTATGTAAGTAAATTTTTATATCTATAATAAGTAAGTGTTATAGTTGTGTAAGATATGTAAGTAAATTTTTACACTTCACTTCTTCATCTGTTCCAGTTTTCTCTCATATTGAGTCGAATTAGTTGACATCATTGTTAAATAATTTGATAGTTAAAATTCTGCATGTTTGTGATTTTTTAAAATCTAGTTTAAAAAAAAATAGATGCCTCCTCCCTCCATCACCACCTCCTTTCACTGTCACTATCAACGATGTGATTCATCAGTTGTTAGCCTGGATTTTAAAGATATAATTGCAGAACTTTTAATCAAACTTCTCATATGAGGTCGAGTTATTAAAGGACCACACCGTCCTCTCATTTTGAGAACATACATTGCTAGAAACCTGCTTCCCCCTCCCTTTCATTCACATCCCTTTTTCTAACCACGGGAGTGCCTATTGCAAACATCCTCCCGATTTCCCCTCGATGTGATGAATCATCAATATGCGGCCACAAGAGTTTTGAAAGAGAAATCGGAATCTTGGTTCAGAAAATGTTGAAGAGAAAAATGACTTTAAACAAATGAAGAAAAACCTGTTGTGTTTTTCTGATCTTCTCTATCCACTTTAGTCGCTGAAGTTTGTTTACAACTGGCAGCAAAACCAACATTTGCTTGCAGCTGTGTGGTTGGACTTGGTCTGAGTAATAACACCCTACAGTTATGGCGACATACGGGTGTTTATCTTGCGGCCGGGGTATCTTTCTACATGCTATCATCGTCTTTTCTATTGGTGTTAAAACATCTGGTCAAATACCGGCGGCGGTGACAAGAAAAGATCAGACAAACTGTCTCTTGAAAGGACGACTTCATTTGACTGGTTACTTCTGTCTGCCTCCATGTCTTCCTCATATCTCTCCGTCTCTTTCTTTTTTTTTTTTTTTCAAAAGTTGTTCTTGTCTCCAATATGTTATCATTAAAGCCTCAGTTCCAGTTATTTCCTCTGTCTCTCCGAAAAGGTATAAAATTAGCGAAAAAGGCAAAAGGTAACAAATGATTTTTATCCCTAGTCCTGTCATAATGTGTGTGTTCGTGTGTGTGTGCGCGTGTGTACTCGATAGTGATCGAGAAGCTCAGGTGTTGTGTGCACACCTGGTGGGAAACGTGCGGTGTGTTCGATGTCGTGGCAGTCAAAAGGAACACTTACAGACACAGTTACTGCTTGATGGATCTGGACATCGGCAGCCCATTCATGTTTATTTGTTTATTTTTCTTGTTAGTTTCGATTACTCGAGTACTGCGTAAGCATGAGAGGAAAATACAATATGAATCAATGTGATCAATGTTAAAGCTGGAAAGTTAGGTGGGACACTCGACTCGCATGACTGTTTGCATACCTGTCTTTCTGAGAAGGTTGTGAAAATATTCGTCGGACAAAAACAACAAAGAAAAAATAAATAAACAAAAAACCCACTCATTTTATTTCGTTTATTTCACCTGATCAGACATTCTAAACAAGAAGACAGGAACACACGCACACACACACACAAATACAACACAGAAGGGTAGATACAAACATACCTGCATCATACGGGTGTGTGAAAGGTAGAAGGTGGAGGTACATAAATAAGCAGACGACACTGTTACAAAATGCTGGGCTCGGTATACAGAACTGATTCAGCGAAAAACTAATCAAAAACTGTTCGTCCCTCGCTGTGAGAATACTCTACATGAAAGTGTCAGGGTAATGAGACACCCGCCATGCTCTGTCAACCGATACTACAGGTCGTGTGACACATGGCCAAGTGTTCGCATCAGCACAGTCTTACCCGTGAAACTGTGTCGAGGGCTGTAAAATAGCTTCAAGATGGCGCTATACACCTCCGAGCTGAAGCCTTACTCATGGCATCTACAAGGCCTTTAAGTAGATAAAGTCTAGGTATATGGACTTAAACCTAATCCTTAGACATTGTCGTGAACTGTAAAAACTGGCGACAGGTGTCAACGGTTACTGACACCAATTGTCGCACCTGACTGTCGTAGTTAAGTCTACCGACTGTCTTCCATTTCCATCCCACCTTTGAATGCCACTATCTGCTGTTTGTCTCAGGTACCACCAGCGCAGGTGTCGTCTGTTCCAGTTACCTTAACCGGAAGTGGTACATGAACCAGGTGCTGTGAGCGGAAGCGGTGCATGTGAAGAGGTCAAGAACGCGAGGTAGCCAAAGATGGCTGCCACCAGCACCGGCCTGTACCTGGGGTCAGTGGGGTCCCCGCTGTCAGGCGCCGGGCAGCACATGGGGGGTCACGGTCACAACAGCATGCAGCTGGGCGGGGGTCACCAGTACATGAACCACCGAGACCTGGTGGGCGCTGAGATGAAGGAGTACAGCATGAAGTATTTGTCGCCGCAGCACACGGTCTCGCAGAACGGCCACCTGGGAGGCCACCACGCCAACCCCTGGCTGACCCACGACACGGGGAGTCACTTGGGGTCAGCCCATGGGCGGCGGACACATGACCGTGCAGGACTTGAAGCTGGCCAGCGGTCAGCATGTGGGGGGCATGGACCAGCAGGGCAACGGCGGAGGGGGCGGGGCAGGGGGTGGTCACGCCCATCCAGGTACACTCCACCACCGCCCCACTCAGCAGCAGCTGCCGCCCCCGCCCAGACTCAACACTGGCACTCACCCATGTCTCCTAATCATCACATGATGCAGAACGGTGCTCAGCGGCCGCTGCAGCACCCCGGGTACGGCTACCACATGAACATGAACGGCGTCATGTCGCCCCACCACCACGCGCGGCGCTCTACGGGATCCCGACCCCGACATGGACCCGCAACCTCCCTCTGACGAGGACACGCCCAGCTCCGACGACCTGGAAGTCTTCGCCAAGCAGTTCAAGCAGCGTCCGCATCAAGCTGGGCTTCACCCAGGCCGACGTGGGGCTGGCCCTCGGAACGCTCTATGGCAATGTCTTCTCGCAGACCACCATCTGTCGCTTCGAGGCGCTGCAGCTGAGTTTCAAGAACATGTGCAAGCTCAAGCCCTTGCTGCAGAAGTGGCTGGAGGAGGCCGACTCCACGACAGGCTCGTCCACCTCCATCGACAAGATCGCCGCGCAAGGCCGCAAACGAAAGAAGCGGACGTCCATCGAGGTGACGGTGAAAGGAGCGCTGGAGTCGCACTTCATCAAGTGCCCCAAACCCTCAGCAGCGGAGATCTCGCAGCTGGCCGACCAGCTGCAGCTGGAGAAGGAGGTGGTGCGGGTGTGGTTCTGCAACCGCCGCCAGAAGGAAAAGCGTATGACGCCACCCAACGCCATGAACGGAGACCTGTTGATGCCCGACGGCTCGGACGGCAACTCCCCGGGGCCGGAATCCCGCTTGCACTGCGGCTCTCCGCCCATGGGGCTGGGTAGCACAGGGACAGGGGGCGGGGGCAGCGACGGCGGGTCACCGCTGGGGTGTGGGATGGGGATGTCCAGCGCCATGTCTACAGCTCTGTCCGTGGCCATGTCCTCGCACTCCATGAGCGGCCACTCCATCTCGCCCGGGCCTGGCCCCATGTACGCGCACTCCCTCTCTCAACACCCTCACCCACACTCGCACCCGCACCCCCATCAGCACTCGCCTCCCCCTTCCCACGCTCACCCTCACCAGCACGCGCAGACCCACGGACTCACGCACTCTCCAACGCACTGAGAAAGAGAAAGAGAGCGCACGCCTGAAAGAGATTCAACCATCCCCTGCAAGCAGGCATGAGCACATACACTATTATCACACTTCCGGTCGCTTGTACAGTTTCAGTCTCTTACAGATTTCTTAAGCACAAAGAGAGAGAAAGATGAATATCGGGGAGAGAAAAAAAAAACAAAAATTTCTTTCCTCGATGTTTTCAAGAGCGATAACTCTCGACAAGTTTAGTCTCTCGACCTGCTGACGACCTAGTTGCGGCTCGAGTGAGGTGGCCGGCCAGTCGTCTGCTCTCGTCCCGCCGAGGCGAGCTTTGACAGTGAGTCACGCATGAGTGACTGGCTAATCGGATCGATGGCACGGCGACGTGTCACGACTGGCTGATGACGATGACCCAAGCACGGGGCCACTCCAAGCTAGCCGTCAGCAGCGGGGTCGCCCTAAAGCTGGGCCCATGTCTCGGCTGCAATCTGCTGGCTACTGCGGATTTTATGACCCTGGCTGCACGTGAGTCGTCGCCAAGTCACGGCTCGCTGCGCAGAGGTCACGCTTCACGGTTTGCCGCTTGTGGCAGTCTTTCTTCTTCTTCGCTATCTGTAGATGTTTCCTGTAATGATTAAGATGAAGTTGTAAGCCCCAAAAACAAACAGCTTGAGTGCATTCGGGTTCGAATTTAACTCGGTTCTTCTCCTCCCACGCTTTCTCTGTGGAACGAATGACCGGAACAGTCCATTGCTATCGTGAATCATGATAGTTTCGATTACACTTCTCATCGGCATAGAAGTCGTGTATCAGATATTTCCACGGAAACTTATCCCTTTCTTATATCACAGCTTCCTGAAGCATGAACTAGCTCAACCTTTTATCAGTTTAAATAATTTATTCTTTTCTCACAAGTCGAAACAGTAAAAATATGACCGTAACATTACTGTCACATAACAAAATATATATGGCAGAAAATAAAATTGTCCAAGATGTAAAGTTTTTAATAAAAATTGTAGATTTTAACAAAGCAAGACAATTTTTTCCCTCTACATTTGAAAGGTCAGACTTCTAGTTTTATTGTCGGTATAAAATGGGCAAGGAGGTAGCTACATATATACCTAAATAAGTATCTGAGAGACAATTAAAGATGTTTGTTTGGCATCATGGTATCTTGACCGAAATATGGAAAGCCATCAATGCCATAAACGCGGATACGTCTAACGGTCTTGTTCACACTAAAGCACATGCAGCACCCTCGTTCTTCTTCGCTCAGATTATCCATTTAGGAAACAGCTGTTTAGGAATGCGCTACTTATGAATGAAATGTTTATAGACAACCCTTGTCACGGCTTAGTTTCGGCATCGGCATTTTGTTTCTGCCCTTGATTTTTGCCAGACCAAAAACGACATTCCCTGGCCATTGCAGCACCAACAGGGTCTTGCAGGTTTTATGTTTCGTTTTTAAAGAAGCGGTTTAATAAGAAGTTTGTAAGAAACCTCACATTATGTTTCCTGCCCTCGCTCCCTCACATCCATTCACAAACCACCCCTCCCTTTCCCGGGTTCACCTCGCGAACAGTACCTCGCCTTGGCCTCATCCCCACCGGCACAGTTCTTCCTCCCTGTTCCTTCTCTCGTCGAATATTCTGTGCTTTTCCTTCGCTCGCATTCTAACTAGAACATTGTGGTGTCGACACGGTTGGGTTTTCACCTGAGAGAGCGAAGGAAGGGGGATAGGAGGGTAGTCCTCCTGCCAGACCTAAATGAGAGACACCTTAGGACCCGCGTCAACAACACAGCAGGGGCAGGCATTCTAATGAAAACCTTACTTGCGAAGCTTGAAGAGGGGAAAAAACTGTGAGAGAGTGAAAGTAAGAGAAAGAAAATAAACGAACAACAATTTAGAAAGGAGGATTACTCCTTGCTCTCCCACACCACCTGTCCTAGGGGCGGGATCATGAAATCGTCTCCATCACAGGACGATTGTGCCTCGGCCAGTAGCTTGCCTTGATGTGTACCTGCCTCCTACACGAAACAGGTGCTTTAGGTGATGAGTACTGTGCAGGCTGACTGCTTACCGTTGCTGAGGTCAATGAGTGCCTCCTTTTGGCGTTCGACATTTTCAAAAAAAGAAAACCGAAATAGCAACATTTGAACGATAAAACAACACGAACCAAGAGTGGTGTGAACGGTGATGGTGACATGGAACAGACAGTGAACACTCAAGTGTAAAGACTTTAATGACCTAACGTGCTTCAACACGGATAATAAACAAGAAGTCTACTTTTCAGTTTTCTCATTAAAAAAAAAAAAGAAACTACGCAAAGAACAAAAGGGGTCTGAACATACCCCACCCACCCACAAAACACTGCTTGGACTGTGGGGTTGCACCCAGCACGACCATCACTTCCTTTGTGAACCTGCATCTGTGATGTTTGTTTGTGTCTGTGGAGAGCAACGCAGCAAAGCCAGCCTAAAAGATTTGCTGAGCAAGTCGGGTAGGAAACTACCCCTTCCCCTCTACAGGTATGTATGGACTGTTATCAACTTTTCGTATCAACCTCATGATGTCTCCATTGGTTGTACACCTGTTGTAACTGTATTCTTGCCTCCTGCTGTGAGTCTAGACTGCCGAACAATTTTTGTTAATTTCTTTTAAAAGTCTATTTTAGTCAGGCTGCTGTTAATTTTTTAATGAAGAAATTTTTAAGTTATGATAGAGTGAAAAACAAAAAAACAAAACAGGCAGCAAAGTGGCTGAAGCGTCCCGTGATAAGATGATGATGAGTAGGAACGTGCAATTTAGAAATAATTACTGATGGAACTGAGGTCGACCTGACCAGCCTGCTAGAGATAAACCCACCGCCCCGCACTCAGCCCACCATCACCCTCATTCTCAAAGGTCCGACACTGAGAATAAATGAAACAGTTGAGCGCTCTACTGGACACCATAGCAACGGTTTTGTTAGAAAGAACATATTTATCAACATAATGAGGCAATAGTACATCATAATCATTGAAAAAAAATTAATTTACACTTGCCGAGAGGTAAAAGTCAGGAACTGTCCTCGCACGTGCCACTGAGGCTGAAACCTGCACGTGCAGTCACGCGTAAACGTTCTTCGAATGTACTTTCGCTTCTTCCATTCCACCCCAGAAAAAATTTTTGGAAAAAAAGTTCGTTTACTTTTGTAGAAAGACTACTGACCAATAAAATGTAACCAGTCAAAAGAAGACGACCTTTGCTATTTGCTGAATACGAAGACTTACCACTTGTTCATCTATATTAATTTATATGAGTGTAAATACTGGACTGGAATTTCTTTTGTGGTTTGAATGTAAATTTGTTGATTTCATGTCAACTGTTCAAACATAACAAGATACTTGCATTATGACTAAGGACTATTTAAAGTAGATATTTCAATCAATGTGATCGAATTATGACTGAGTGTATGTACACGTGTATAAATGAAAGTAAGGATATTGTTTATAAATGGAAGAAAATGTGAAGACAGAATTACAATTATTCCGTTTTCTTCGGAAGTAACTATGTCTGGTTTTTTTAAAGCAAGAGTTGATGGAACTCTACTTTTAAAATTTGCATTCCTCTAGTTTTCCTGGGTTCGTTTTTAGTTCTTTTTTTCCGTTCCAGATTTTTAAATTAGCATTTAAGCATTTCTTTTTTTTTCTGCTTTTTCATCGTACGTGTCTCGTACTCGAAGACATAAAAACAGCTCCCACTGTGTTTTTGTTATATTAAATACTCATTTTCCATTTGCATTTGGTTCTGAGCATCTTGTTTGATGCTCCTGTCGCTAAATTTGCATTCCACCAGTAACTATTGCCCTGAGGGCATGTCTGCGAACCATAGCTATTTATATAAGCTATTGTTTTGTTTGCTATTTATTCCTCAGTTTTAACATTCCTTTGTTTTCTCTTGCAAACTGGAGCATGTTTGTGTTTTCCATGTGCACAGTCATTCCCAAGGGCTCATCGTGGTTTTTTTGTTTGTGTTGTTCAAAGCTAAAAGAAGGACACTTTTGACTGATAACTCCGTATCCAAATAAATTCATTTCGCAAATGTTGATGTGTATATGTCGTCAATCATGTTCTATCTGTTATGTTCGTTGGCCTTATAGGGACTAGGTTAGAACAACCGGCATCGTTAATAATTAATAATGAATCATTGAATATCAAACAGAACTTTCGTATTACAGATGTTCGTACGAACATGCATACAAGCACGATAAATTTATTTTATTAGGTATCTTGAATAACTTGAGATAACAACACTTGGTCAAAATAGTTCAGTCCTCTCTGAGAAATGAGTCGTTAAAAATACAAGACAGATTTTTCTTTGGCATATAAGTACACAATGTCACACGCACGCGCGCATACGAAGACGCATGCACGCGCACAGAGACTCAACTGCCCAATAACATTTGTGTGTAGGTGTGTGTGGAGGATGTGATGACTCCTTTTTAACTGTTTTGCTGACTGACTGGTTGGCTGTTCGTCTGTATGCATTACTTTATTTTTAAAATATCTACTTTTACTTATCGACTTCATAAAAGTTATCTGATGTGACAGGAAAAAAACTTCCACATAAAATTAAATTAAGATTTATAATAAAACTACAAAAATATTCCACATAAAATTAAATTAAGATTAATAATAAACCTACAAAAAAAAAAAATCAAAAGATGTCGTGAAAAAGACAAGGCATGTCTCCTTCGATCAAGCAGTCACCCTCCATGTCTTGAGCAGATTAAATGATTCAATAGCAGTGGAAAGAATATGATATTTGCGAATGATATAGCATGGCATAATAAACAGCCGAGACAAGAAACATTTACAAAAAATCCAAATTGACGGCTTGATATTTTTAAGAATCATATACTAAATATGAAAAAGCATAGCTTTATACCCACCGAGCTGGTCAGTTTGAAAAGCGAACAGATCATTTAGTTGTTCAAATATCACCGAGTGAAATAAAGAATTGTGTGACTAGAAATATTATATAAATGATGACAACTGCAACAGCAAAGGACTCCACCATTAAAACAAGGCCACAGTTCAGTCGCACACACCAAACTAGCAAATAAACAACCGAGCAAACAACCGCACTGCACCAGTAGACTGAGTTTAAGATTGTTGTACAGGGTCGACCTATCATCTGTCTGTAGTTCATCAGCCGTCAGGGCCCACTGCCCAGTTCGTGCTGTTTCCTCAGTTCCCCCGACAGCTGAACTAATGTCGACAGGAGAGGCAGCCCCACTTTAATCGAACTGTCGCCAGAGGTTTGTGCAAACGCAGGGATGTTGAGCGCGCGTGTCTATATTCCCACTGATTTCCTCCCTCGTGCAAAGAAAGTCGCGTCGCTGGGTCAGGAAACGAGGCTAGGGATGGAGAGAAGAGAAGGAAAAAACAATGGAGCAACAGAGAGTGAGAGAGAAAACATACTGGCAAGCCTTGAGATTCATTCCCGTTCCTAGGGTACAGGGAGTATTTTGGTTACATGTCTCCTTTCTAAGCTGATGAGGGAATATAATAAATAATTGTATAATATACATCCAGTGATGTGAAACATCGGTGTAGGTCGTTCCCCTCGTCTTTATCTCATTTCTTCATTATTGCATACATCACTTGGAGATAGACGATGAAGGCGAGGATGAAGGATGCAGGCTAATGCACCGAAGCCAGGAAGGATACAGATGATAGAGATGTGCATGAAGACCGATAGCTACATCGTAAGTCTCATCAACATTTACTAGACAGTCATGAGAATGTCAGTTTGTCCCCGAGTTCTTAAGCTCTTGTCTTTGCACATCTGTGGAGTCCGCTCGCCCTCGCACGACATGGCGGCAACTGTGTCGGTTAGACCTGTCATACTATGTCACCTCCCGTGATACCTCCCAGTGAGGCTGGCGTTCGAATTTCAACACCCGGTCAGCTGCAGCTGTTCCAAGAAGATTGGGTAAGCCACATACGCAATGCTGGCGGTTGTGGATTGATCAGGTGTTAAACATCATCATCTCTTACTTTGAAAGGAAAACTTTGATCCAGGTAAAAAAAAAAAAAAAAAAATCTACTGTCGAGACTTTCTTGTTCCTCCTCCATCCTTCATCATTCACCTTTTCGTCCTCTCCCCTTCCCAAGTTCCTTTTCCAACAGTCGCACGTCATTCACACCTGGTCAGGAAAAAGATCCTCGTGCATTGTGTCCCACTTAACTCCTGAAGCCCACCTGGCGCACTCATCTCATCTCATCTCGCCCAAACCAACGTCTGCTCGGTGCTCGGGTCTGTTATTTTCACAACGGGTGGTCAAACACGGGTTCCGAAAGCCGCGAGCCGAGGTAGAGGGGTGCAAGACCCGGGACCTGACGAGTTGGGAGTGGGGCAGTAGGGGTAGCTGGGTGCGAGGGTACGTGGCCCGTGTCATTGTTTGCAGTTCAAACACGCGGCCACCCCGTTTAAACGGTCCTAGCGCCGCTTGATGGGACGCACCCGTCATCAACGGAGAAGAGCTGGAGTTGGGAGAGCTGACGAGATATGTTCACGCTGGCTCCTCTGTGTGTGTGTACCTGTCGCGTGCGTGTAGGTGGTTGAGGAATTGAGAGAGAAATACCTTTGAGAGAGTAAAAGAATAAATAATTTTAAATCCTGACTGAGAGAAAGTGTGTGAACCTGCGTGCACGCGCACGAGAAATCATCTTAAGAAAAATAAAATCCGTGAGGAAATCTTGGAACATTCCTCTTCACTTTAGCTAGTCTTTTTCTTTCTTTCCTTCCTTTATTTTTTTATTTTTCTATCTTTATTGTGTTATTCTTTTTCCCTCTCACACACACATTCACAAAGACAAATATTATTTTAAAGTCAGTCGCTTTTAGCGAGCGGACACGCTGACCAGCTCACCGCCGTCTTCCACCCGTTCATGAGGATGTGAAGGAAGTTTTTCCCAGTCGCTGCTAGGAAGACAGAAAGACAGAGTCCAGGGTGGTGTGAGTGACTGCACATCATAAATTGCACGTGAGCAGCCGCCCATATCGAGCTGGGCCCAGCAGCCAAATAAGAGAAGACGACAGGCGGCGCTGCTGGCTGCTAAGGCTGATGGATTAGTTGATTGACCCAGATTAAGACCGGCGCGGTTCGATTCCTTGTGTCGATCTCTGGTCATTAACAGCTGTACGTTACTCCAGACATGCGTGTGAGAATCGTTGGAGCACCTTTGGGAAATAGCTGCTGATTCTTTTGTTGTTGTTGTTTTTGTTTGTTTGTTTTTGTTGTGTAGGGGTCGCAGATGTACGATAAAACTCACCGAGTCTTTCTTAATGCTTCCACGTGCATTGACACAGTCACACCTTTCAATTTTTTCAAGAAACTCGCGAATTCGAGTTTAAAAAAGTGTTAAAACAGAAATAAACTATTTAATCTAATAATATAGCGCCGATAAAACATCATGAAGACCAAATTAGTTTTAGTTCCAATCAATTTGTGTCAACACTTGTCAAGTTGTCATAAATCTGACAAATAGGAATTCCTTCGATTTTGGAGATAATTTCAGTCTAATGTTAGTGTTTAATCGCTAATCATCTTGCGATCGCTGACAATATTTGAAGTATGGAAGACATTAGCTGCAAAGGGAGGCTACATCAACAAAGAGCTTTTCTTTCAAGATCGTCAGTCAAATCGTAGATGGCAGGTGACTGCTAGAATTATGGCATTCCACTTAATTTTAGATTGTCTTTTTTCCTGTTATCAAACCTATCGTCTTTTAAGAAAAAAGAGGATAAATTAGTTATGGTTAGGTATTTGTATTTGCAATTAGACCTGCGTGGAGGGGGTGCAGATATCTCACACACACACACACGTGCGCACGCGCGCACAGACTACTTAAGAAGTGAAACAGATAATTTTCTCTTCATAGCAGGTGCAAAAGCAAATTTGAAAACTGTCTACATTATTTATATTTATGTATTTAGACTTTTGAGTAGTACTCACATAGTTCATTCTGAGTGAACAAGATTTTGATGTTATGACTGACAAGTCGCTCAACCTGTTCACCGACTTATCGATTTATTTATTTTTTTAAAGTAAGCAAGGGTCACAGAGGGTCATTCTCCTCTGTAACTCTATCTCTCCAATGTTTTTATAATGCTACCGCCAAACCACACTTGGTGGCAACCATTCTGCAGGCGAAAAGGATGCCATGAGTCTGTGGTGGGAGTCGCTCAGACAGCAGGTGACGTGGGCTTTGTACTCGGACTACAGCATGGCACTGAATGCCCTGTCTTGTCCTTCTGTCTTCCTCTTCCTGTTTGATTGGTAGTTAGCCTAGGACTGGTTTTTCCTCCCTTGTGTGACACATTATTGGTTTTTATTATATCTATATGACTGGTAATCTTCAGGCTGATAGATGTGTTGTCAGCGCTATACCCTCTACCTTGTCTTTACGTAAGACAAACTTATTTTCATCAGTGCATGAGTCGTTTCCTTTTTATAATTATTTCATTCTCTTAATATTTACCCTTTGAACTCTTTAAAAAGATTTCGTACAAACATATGATTTAGTTTCTCTATTTATTCTAATGATTTAGACAATTTTGACACATTTATATGTATAAGCAAGCGGGCACAGAAGGAGAGAGGAGAAGAAAAGAAGGATAAATCAAAAGGTCGATGTCAGTCATAAAGGAAGGCTACACGCACAAGGGAATACCAATGGCTGGGGATGTTGGGGAAAATCGTTACGGATGTCTATTTCTAATCCGCTTATGCACTACCACTGTCCCCTACTCCATCTTTCTTTCCCCTCCTCCCGTGTCCTCCAGAAGCCTCCCTCCGTCCCTACTTGCACATTCTGCACGTCAAGCTGCAGTTCAGTGCGGTGCTTCTATGAAACCAGAAAAAAATAATTTAAAAAATTAAAAATAAATAAAAAACAAAACTAAACTAAACAAAAAATGTTCTCATAAGAATTGTTTGCTTCACCTTTGACTTAGCGAAAGCCAGTAACTTTGTTGTAGAATAAATTAAAAATAAAACTTCAGTATGACTGGAATTTCTGGAAAACATGTTTTTACCTGTTACTTTTATAACAGCAACAACAACAACAATAACAACAAACCACTGTCCTCTAAACATCATTGACGTCAAACGAGAATTTGACCGAGGCTCTCTCGCCGAAGAAAAGTAATTTCCAGGATCTGAAAACAATGACTTTTACCGTTTCTTCACATCTTTCGTCAGCTTTGCACTTCATTGACGACAGCAAGTGCACAAGGTAGCTTAGAGAACCTCACTAAGGACGTGGAATGACAGACAGTCGTGTTCTGTAAGCGCACTCGTCCCAGCATTAACCTTTACTTGCGTGCTTCCGCCCAACATCCTGAAGATTATTTTAATTAGAAATCGCTTTGATGTGGGCGCAAGCCGTTAGGTTACTTACTGACAGCACGCCTGCAAATTATCTAGAGGGGGAAAGTGTGGAATTATAATACCATCATTGTTTTTGACATAAATGCAGCAAGCATATGGAAATCTCTCTGAAATCGGGAAAAGTAATGAAAAAGCCGATGCTACAGACTTCAGAACAGTGATGGTTATAACAAGGGATAATTCAGGATTAAGGTTCCGTCAAAAGTTGAAATCGAAAGAAGAATAAGTCGTAATATTCTTAAATAAAATAAAAATTAAGAGTTTTTGCACTAATAGGGGAGGTAACAATATTACAGAACAGCAACTGTAGCTCAGAATATTGAAACTGTTACAAAAATGTCCGTGAAAGAATTATGGACCAGGAAAATTGTAGCAAAGAATAATGTTATTACTTAAAAATTGCAGGTTTAACGGGAGAACAAATTACTTCAAGACACTGTAAATCTTTAATAAAATGGAGTCTCCGATCCAGGAATTATCACCTGAACAAAATATGAAGACAACGCACAGAGCTGAAAGTTTTACAAAACACTGACACAAAGCACGGAAAGAACTGCAAAACACAACAAACAGACGAAAACATTGACAACATGGACACTGAGACCAACATTTCAGAAAGTCAAAACTTTTTCGGAATGACTGCATCAAGAAAGACTTCAGTACTAAAAGTAAGATTATGCAACATAGAGGTGTATCTAAACAGGACAAATTTTTGTCTTTCTGACAAAAGATGATAGACAAACTGGAAACTAGTAATGATGGGTAAATAAGTTCCAGAAAACGATTGATAGGGGAAGGTTTGAAGGGAAAGAGGAATACAGCAAGAAGAAACGAGGTAATGCGCGCATTCTTTATTTATTTTTGTGTTTTGCTTGTGTCTGTGAACGGAGAGGAAGGGTGGGATCGAAAAAGATAGAGAAAAAGTGAAAATTATTGTCTAATAGGGAGAAGAGAATTAGTTCGGCTGACTTTCAAGTTTGAAATTCGTAGATTTTATACTGATGACTACCGATTTTTTTTTTTTTTGTAGTTGTTAATTTGAGGCCATGGATGGGAAATCTCGAACGTTTGATCTCACATGATTTGATGCAACAATTTCCTTTTATCAGAGCGAAAAGTATTTAAACTGATTAATTTCATCTTCTCAAAGAACTGCTCAAACATTTATGGTTAGATGTTATGATATTAAATGTCATCCTTTTATAATATGTAGTATTATTCAAACTTTTTAATTGAATTCAATGGTAAAGTCGAGAATATCACAATATTAAAAAATGTACGTATCCGTGCAACTCGATACCTCCTCTACCTGACCTCTCTACCACATCAAAGAACTAAGCATTCAACCGGATCACTAAACCGCAGCGTCTGAGAACAACTGAACTAAGTAGCTATAGGTTGTTGACATCCTCCATGCATTGCTGTACACAACATGAGTCATGGGGCTACAGGGAGTAAAAAGGAAGTAGGACTCCGAACCCCCTCTGACTATTTGATTGACAGCCACGCGAGAACGAACGAAAAGGGTGTTCAAATAACTGTTTGCAAAATGACGCCAACAAAAAAAAAAAAAAAGCAAAAAAAAGGGAAAAAAAGTTTTAATAAACGATCAGTTTCTTTCAGTCGCCTGTCCCCTGCCTGCGCCGAGCTCGTTCTGTTGACACAGTGGCCGCCAACACCGGCGTGTGGGGAAGTCAGTCACGCGAGACAAGATGGCGGTGGGCAGATGCTCGCGGTTCCGCTTGGCTGAGCCCTGCGGCGGCTGGAACCAGCCTCCAGGCATTGAGCCGGAGAGTGACAAATAGAATGAGTGGCTCAACGCCAGCATTGTCGGGAGTTGGTGGGAAGGGATGGTGGAGGGAGGAGGAAGAGGGCGCTGCATGTGGAGGCGCCACGGTTTTTAATTTTTTTTTTTTTTTTTTTTTTTTTGGTCAAATGTAGCCTTTTTTCCAGCTTAATGTTTGCTTGCTTTTCTAAACCGGTGTTGGGGGAGAGATTAATTGAAGTTGTTTGACTGCATTCTGTTTCGAGTTCTAAGACCCCTATTCACTTTCGGCTTTTCCCTTTAGTCGTGTCGAAGCGGTGGCTGAAGGAGCATTGACGAAGGGATTCACTAACCCCCCACACTACCCCACAACACCCACTTCCCACCCTGCCCACTTCTTCTTGACGAGAAAGTGGAACAAAACTTGATTTATGCAGCAGAGCGTTTGCGGTTGCACCTCTCCAGTGGAGGAGAGCGGAAAAAGGCAGAGCGAGCTTTGTGGAGGACATTAGAAGCTAAGCCTTGCTGACACACCTTTCCTGTTCTCTGTTAACACTTTCAACGATCCGAGAAAAATAGCTAAATAACAACAAAGATGGCAACCAGATTCATGATAAGGAGGAGGAGGAATATAACAACGACATGATGACAGAAATCAAGATAATAAAATTTCTAAATACCATGGACGGAAGTTTTTTTTTTTCAAATAACAAGATCTACTTTAATAATAAATTTTTTTTAAAAAGAAACATTAGATGATTAGAGTTTTGAGTGGTCATTCAGTGTTACCATCTACGTGTAAAAAAACAAAAAAATGCAAAAGTCAGAGCAATGATGGCAAAGCACAGAATAATTCTTGAGTGATGTTTCCGCAAAGGTTGGAAAAGAAAGGAAAATGATTCTTTTGTGACAGGGGCGAAAAAACAACAAAAACAAAAAAAAAAAAAAACAAACAAACCAAACAAAAAAAAAAAACAAAAACGATTTAAAAAAAATGTATCTTTCGAATGCTATAATGGAAAGAAGATTTCCTGTAAACGGAAACAATCTGCTTCATGTCACAGCTATTCAGTTTACTTTCATACACTCAATCAGTCAGCAAATTACATGTTTATCGAACTTTTACATTCCACAAACCTGTCATTACAGCATAAAAATATCCACAGGGATTGTATGGGCATTGAAAAAGTGATATTTATTGAAACAGAGACATGAGTAAATGACAACAATCAAACTGAACTTTTAAAAAGCTGAAAGCACAATAAGGAGGGGAGAAGGTTGAACTTAAAGTTTCTCATCATCTCGATGAAAGTGAAGCAGGATGTAAAAGCTTCATCTTCCTCTGGCCTTTAAGTTCCCTGCTTTCTTGGGGTGGACAGGTGGGAAGTGTTCCATCCTGCCCTCATACCCGTGACCTTTGAGTCTACAAACTGTGTTCCTGTAATTATTTGGGTGTAAACAAAGTAAAGTTTGTAACTGTTGTCCCAGTGTTGGTATTTTAGCAGTTAGTGACTACATCATAACTTTGTGTACAGAACAGCACGAATTGACTATATTTTAACAAAGTTTTTCCCTCATTAACCTTTTAGATAAATTACTCACATGATGTGACCTTTTAACTGCCCTTACTGCGGTACTCAAACAATCTTCCTACAGGCTCACCAAACCAACTCTACCTGTTGTGAGAAATAATGCTCAGGGTAGAGGAGATTAATGAAGCATGAAAAAAAAAAGTCAGGAAGTTTTTCATCGTCGGAAGAATCATCGAAGAAGACGAGACATAACTGAACACGCTTGTCTGATTGATAAATTTCGTCAGAGAAATAGAAAATATTAATAATAAGCTTTAGGAGCACGAAGTGCAGTCATAAAATTTCGAAATAATATTAAAAAAAAAACCAAAGCAAACAGGATAAGGGGTAGGAGGATTTAAAGGCGTTTGAAAGGTAATCAAAGTCGATTGCAGTACAAGGATGATTATTTGCAGGAGTCAAGAGATAAGGCAGTGGGAGGAAAGTGAGAAGATTAAAAAATTCCTATCATGGAAACAAATCCTCTTTCTTTGTCGCTCAATCTATTGCTCATTACAAATCGATGATGTATCGTGTTTGATGCCATCTATCCTATATGACACACTACCCCATCTGATAAACTTATCCTCATGTAGCTGCCATGATCGACGACTTTGTTTGAAATGCTGTAAATAGGAGTGTTCTGCTTCATTCCTTACACAGGACAAATTAAAATATTTCAATAAAACAAGCAAGGCAGCGTACTTGTACTTAAAAAAAAAAATCATTTTTTTCCAAAATCAATTTTTTCCCACCGTTATTTCCTTTTCCCCTCTTTACTGTTTCTCTCTCACTCTCTTCCTCTCTACTATTCTCTTAATTTTACGTTCCCTTGTCTGTCTTACTTCTTTGAAAAAATAAATATATTTTTTTAAAAAGACGTTATATAAAGCACAGTATACTAATTTCTTAATGATTAAAAACAAATGTTTAATGAATAAGAGTTTAAAAAAAGGGAAAATGATCCAGTTGAGATACATAGTATGCAAATTTAGATTCCTATAACGGAAATGTTTCTCTAGCGGAGGGCAAAGTGTTCTTTTTGCAGGTCGGTCTCCAAATTCTAAGCAGAGTGCCTCGCCGGTAAGATACCAAACACCCTCGCCACGTGATCACACAGCAAATGATAATGGAATGGACAACAAATGAGTACATAATTGCGTTCACCTACCAAATTTATTGTGTAAAGTAAAGCTTTTTAAATTCGCTCACTTTAAAACTTTAAAACCAGCATTTCCTGAGAAGGCAGTCCGCCCCTGATGCTCTTGAACCACTCTATCAGACATGTTATCATATTTGATATCTTTATACTTGTGTTAAAGTGTTACAGACATGCCGATTTCTAATGTTGTTGTACTTGATAAATTAAAGTCAATCAAATTAATTAGGCTTAATAAAATATTAAAACAAATGCACTTCACACTTTGTCAGACGGGCCGGTCCAAAGATGTCGGCGGGCCGTGCTTTGTCGAGCCCTGCACTATAGTCTCCTTGTTCACCAGAGCTGTCTTTTAAATATACATTCCATTGACCAAACAAAAATAAAACACACTTCTACAACTTTTAAGAAAACACAAACTAGTAAGCAGCTGAGAAGCATACACAGCAAGCGAAACAGAGAAGGTAACGATGCCCCGCAGTTCACAACAACTTGTGAACGATGTTTGTGGGTGCAGTCGGGTATTTGAATAAGTGCCATCAAAAAGGGTCTAGAAATTTGAAGACGATGGACTTGTGGATACACATTGCGGCACACCTGACGGAGTCTGTATGCATTTTTCAAGGCAATACCTCCCTACTCTACTACTGCAATCGCATTTGCCATCCGCCATGTTGCTTTCGCAAGACGTCTGCGCCTTCAGGTGGATATGATAACAAATGTTTCCTTTATATGATGAGGTGAGGTTCATGAGGCTTTATGATAACAAATGTTTTCCTTTATACGATGAGGTGAGGTTCATGAGGCTCCCAGTGTCTCTAGGGGTACAAGTGCGGAGAGCGTGTTGAACTGTGATAATAGAACTTCTTCTAGACGAAACGTGTACTCAGAACTTACTGACTAGTGGATTACATTTTGCAGTAACAAATCTGAAAATATGTTATATATTTTTTTCAATAAAACATATATGTATGTTTGTTTGATTTTTGCTTTATCAGAGTGAAAGAGAGAGAAAAAAAAGTACGTGGTGGGTATATAACAACATTTTATGAGTTCAGGTTGTTTCCGATTTGATAGAGTAAAGTTGTTTTTGAAAAGTTTTGTTATTTGTAACACTAACTTTTTTATCTATCTCATAAATTATTCGACTTTTGGTTTAGCTGCTAATCTTGGAATTTACTTACAACGCTAAACTAATAGGAATGTAATATACAGCGTTTTCCTTTAGAGTAAACAGCTTTGTTTTAATAAACACTAAAATGCACCATTTCTCATTTTAGTCAGCTTCAGATTTAAAAAAAAGGTCCATAACAAACATAAAGCTGAGAAAAAATTCAAAGCTGTGAAGAATTGCACAGGATAAGGTTTTAACACTTGGTTCCTTAAGTCTCAACAGTTCAGCTCAGTGTATGCAACCAATAGGTTCCACACTTTTGTGTCTAACTTTTTTGAGTCGAGACAAAGAATTCACATGTCTTGAAGGTTCGTTTTCTTTCTTGGAATTTTGTTTTTCTTAAGCTAGCTCACATAGTCATCAAGCAAGCTAACGCTAAAATGTCTTGGAAATGAGTAGCAGAAAAGAAGAAATCAGAAAAGTTAATCAAAATAAACAAGAAGAAGCACTTGTGGAAAGAAAAAAGAAGTAAATATGTGCGAAAGCAAGTAAAAATAAATGTGAAAACAAGGAAATAAAGAGTGTATGAAGAGTGAAATAAAAATGTGACTAAAAGTGAAAACAAAGAGGCGTGTTACAAGTAGAAAATAAGAGAAAATGTGTGAAAAGAAAAAAGGAAAAGTGTTTAGAAAGAAGAAACAAGAGCCCAATTAGAAAAAAAGTAAATAAGCTTGTGTGGAAAGAAAAAATGAAGCATGTTCAAAAAGAACAAAAAAAAAAAAAAACGAGGGTGGACAAGCTCATTTCTAAGCGACTGAAGTCAAACATGTTTTGGGACAGGCTGAATCCGGGAGAGTGAGAGAATGAGTGCAAGACATGGTGTTTAGGAGCAAACACAGTTATGGATTTTTGTATGGGATGTGGAGGTGTCATACATTTGAAATGCAGCAAGCTCGGACTGACAGCTCCTGGTTCATATCCGACAGAGAGTGATTTTGTGATTGACTTTTTAATGATGCAATGAAAGAGTTTCAAAACCAGGTCATATTTCTCCTCACATTATCATGCAAACAATATTTATGTGCAACATGTTGTGTATAACTGTTTCAAACAGGTTAATATACGCAGTAAAAACAAAACAACAACAAACAAACAAAATAAAATACCCAAACTGAGATTACTTTTTCCGACGACAGCTGTGTGTACTTATAAGTATTTTTTCATTTCGTTGCCCTCAACATTCTTTACCCACCATCCCACCCCCTCTCCCTAGAGAAATTGATATAATATTGCCAACATCAGCCAGCCATTGTTCTACCGTCAGCCTCATTAACCAAACATCAGCACGAGACTGTGTCATCGTCATCGTACATGGCGCCACAGCACCGTCGCCACCAACCATCACCATCGGCACCACCACCACCACCACTACAGCTTCAGTCACCTTCACCTTGGCCAGTCCATCATTATCACAACGCAGAGTAAATTGCTAAAGGTCTGCAAGCAGCACAGCTAACACAAAAATCCACTTTGCGAACAGCGCCTCGTCGCCATTACGCGCGACAATTGGTTGTCATTAGAGGCAGGCCCCGCGCGCGCCCAGCGCTCCCTCAGACACCTTAGGGAACCGTCCCGTCGTCCGCCCCGCGCTAACGCTCCCGCAGCACTCTGGAGACCCGGATGTTTGACAATGTCTCTGCCGCTCTCTTCGTTGGCCATCTGGGTAGTTTTGCTATATATACATAGATTATATATGTATACAGCGTGTCTGTCACACCGTATCCGCCTTTGGCAGTTTGTTTGTGTGTGTGTGAGATAAATGGTTAGCATAGTGTGTTTGTGTGTGTGTGTTTTGTGTGCGTGACATACCTCATATCAAAAGCTGCAGCAGTCAAAAATTTTGTGATGCAGATAAAATATAAATTATTTTTACAAAGAATATGTGGATGTTGTTTGTGAGCGCGTGTGTGTTTATGTGTTTATGAGTTTGTCTCTCTGAATGTGCCGGGTGTGTGTGGACTTGTTTGTATGTTCGTGACACAAGGTAAACAAAGATCTACACATGCATGAGATCAAGTTTCGCGGACAGCTGGAGGCAGGGTCATCGATTGGTCACATTCCACTACATACCGCATACATGAAACGAAATCCCACCTCCGTGGTAGCACTTATCACCTCTTACCTCTAATCTCATGTTGTGCACAACTATGTCACACATCACAAAGACCAGAATCGCTACAAAACATATTGTGATAGAGGTCATAGAGAAGTCAGAATATAGACAAGTGTTAATGACATGCAAACATGAAAGGTTAAACCGTCAAAGAACACAAAAGTATGTACAGTACTCGTGGATGATCAGACGCTGGACTATCTAATAAAACTTTGTACTGCTAGAAAAATATCGGAATTTTCAGTCGATGGCTGGAAAATAGCTAATCGATATTTAAAGGAATTTACGAAGGCAATTTTGTGAATAACAACTTTACCGATACTACTATAAAGTTGAAACTTGATCAAAAGTGTTCAGCTGACTCACGTGAGGGGCCACATACATGGCGGGTTGTTTGTGAAGTTCCTTAAATATATCAGAATTTAAAGTACTTCCCCTAATACGCAGAACAAGGTTTGGCTTATGCCGTTACATGTTAATAAAATATATTTCAATGCATTTATTAGAGTTTAAGTATTTAATTTTCGATTATGATGAAAAATATTTAAAAAGGATTTATTCAAAACCTAAACAACAAAGCAAAAAAAGGTCTAAAAATGTAAACATAAGAAGACAACATAAAAATTGTTTAGAGCAAGGCAAAAAATGATATAAGTAAATAAATATAACAACAGCCGCCCACCCATGCACCATTCTGCCCAGTGATCAGCACCCAAGCTGACGACAAGAGGACGAGGCCCAGTCAGTGGGTGCGGTGGGCGAGGGAGCCAGGACACCATCTCGCCCCCACTGTACTGGAGGCCGTGGCGCCTGAAAATCGAAGACCGGAAGCGCGGTGCCGCCTTTATTAACAGACATGTGCCTCTTGGCGTTCTCCGCCGTGGACGTGCCCGGCGTGCCAAATCAAGGTGGCCGTGGTTCGCGCCCGCAATTTACGGTCCGCTCGCTGTCGTCGACGTCTTCCCCCCCCACACCAGCACTCCACCATCCGAGCCTGCTACCACCGCCACTACCGTCATTCCGTCTGCAAGTGGACCATCGCATCCGGTGGTCGACCTATTATTTTATCTTGCTCTCCGTCTCCGCCTCAAACCTTCAGCCACCATCCCACCCACATTCCCCCCCTAACCTCTACACTATTGCCGCAGTCTTCACTCACTCCTGCATTATTCTCGAGGCTTGAATTACTTCCCCCTTCCATAGTTCTCTTTGTTAGAAGAAAGGGGGGTGCGGTGGAAGAGAAAAGAAGGATTGAAATGAAGAAGGTTGTGAGCGACCTTAATTTCATCGACTGAAATGGCTTTGGAGGACGGACTGGTTTCTGAGTACAATCAACGTGTGTGTGTGTGGGCGCGTGTTCATGTGAGTGTAAGTTCATACACGTGTAAAGCAGTTACCGATGGCATGTTGAAGCTATTAAACTGATAAGGCATGACCCTCCGCCCATAGGGGAAAAATTGCCAGAAGACGATTGCAGACAGTCTATGAAGGAAATGGAATCAAAAGACGTCTACGGTGCTGGGAAAAAGGGGCTGGTAGTGGGGTTTCCCTGGGAATGAAATCACTGATTAAGCCCTTAACAACTTTGCTGGCGCCCAGCTGTAAGAAACAACAAGGGGGGCTAGTTATTTCCTCTTAACCCTTTAGTTTAATAGACAATTTCCAAATAATCATGACAAAAGCTGTTCGCATCTACTGCTTACAAGTTACACCACGGCTCACCTCCTCGAGTTATGCAAACGCTTCATAACAAAAAAATCCTGGTTTATTACACTACGTAGTTATGGATTCATAAATATGTAAGAGAAAATTTATTTTACATTTAATTGCACATTTTCAATACCACGCCAATGCACATCCATGTACAGTCATATTTGCAAGAGTACAAACACAAAACTATAAAAACTCTTAGACATGAACTGTGCATTTTCAGGATGTCAATGTAGCAACTCTAACTATCCCAGGTGTATTATGTGAGCATCCCTCAGTGACGACCTTTCACATTCGATAACCCTTCTCATTTATAGCTACAACTTGGAATCAAGTGACCCATCCTCATCCATATCATCCATAACTTGCGCTGATTTGCCTCCCACCAAACATTTTCAAGTTTTTTCAAGCTTCTGACTCTTCTACACTGCGCAAAAAATTAAATAAAAAATATTACGAACTGAACTAAAGCTTTCATTATTAGTTCCAAATTTAGCAGCACCATAATTACGAAGATTGTTCATCTCATCTAGTCGTGGATGTATTTGTTTGTTCTTGTCTTCACCTGTCACGTACTGGAATCATATAACATTAATTTATGCACGTGTATATGTAGTTCTCAGCTGGAGAGTGTAAAATTATTTTTTCTCGAATAATTGGAAGAAAATTATGTTTGTAGAAAGTGCACAGATGTCGTCATACCGTGCTTTTTTTTTATTTTTACTTGAGAAAAAAGCTAGCCATTTGACAAGACTGTCCGAGGACTGGGAAATGTCAGGCCCTTTCGCGGTTCGAAGAACTTTCGTCACGATCATAATTCATAATTAATGGAAGGCGATGGCGACTCTCGCGACGGTCAAGCTGACGGCTGGTTGCCGTGACCCTCTTTCTGGCTGATTTCCCACAAGCCTTTGACGACCTCCACACGCTATTCCCCGGTCCATTGCGACCCTAGAGATGCAAGCGTTGGCATTTGCGGAGTGCCAGTGGGCGCAAATGCCAAAACCATTTTTGGGGGATGGAACAGTTGTAATCTTTGCTGCGTGGAAGATGCCTTGTCACCGCTGACTGATACCACGTGGTGTTGGTAATGCTTTTCACAACGAGTCTCCGATACCAACCACGCTCTGTTGGAGTCATTGAAGTCCATGAACGTCCATCGCTACCGATGCTGCAGCAGATCCAGAAGGATGAAGTCGTCTTCAACTTTTCACAGCCAGATTTTGCTTTGGTTTGTTTGTTTGTTTGTTTGTTTGTTTGTTTGTTTTTGTTTGTTGCTTTTTATGGATGGTAGTACTTAGTATGTTTTTAGTAATTGACCATAAACCGATTCTCATAGGCTTTCTGAGGCCTCTAAAAATACATTTGTCGTGAGTATTGCACTTCATAAAAGAATTGTTCATTCATGAGGTGTGACCTTCACAGCAGTCTTCGTTTTTTCTCTTCGTTTGGACTCTGCTTATTTTTTTATTTATTTATTTATTTTGGAAGGGGGTGGGTAGGCAATTTTACGGACATCAATCTCGAATTTGAGCTTTATGTTTTCATGCGAATCCTTTTCCCAAGACACAGACTTCAAGCTGAACACGTATTGCTTTGCACCTGCACTCACCTGTCATGAAGCTGAACGCAATCAAATTAATTACAAGCCGCCAAGCAGGACAAAATTAGGCTCTTCTAAAATAAGAACCCTCTTCCTTGTCTCAACCTTCCTTACGAGGAAAAGGCCTTGAAACAGTTTATTATTGTAGACTTGCAGAGCAGTAAAACGATTTTTTTTTATTTATCAAAAGTAATTGAGTAAATAATAACAGCTGCGGAACAGGTCAGAGAGAGTTTTGTTGTCTAAGAATTCGTCTTCATAGTTTCTCAGAAAGTAAACTATAAATAATTGAAAGGTCGACATTGCTAACTGCGACCATTTCACTTTTTATTAACCAAGCATAACAAATGTATTATTTGTACATCAACAAATGAATTACCTTTGTGTCAAAAGCTACACAGACACCAGCGCACATTACTTGCGCAGACAGACGGACGGACGCACATCCTGCAGGCTACAATATAATATGTTTACAATGACATAAACATATAAGGAAATAGAAAGACAAAGAAATATTGTGGTCATCATGATCAAGAATAAGGCTCAATCCACATTAAGATGGTATGTAACACGTTTCTTCATGATGGAGATGTAGGACTTGATAACAGTCCCTAACAATTTATTTCAGTCATCTAACAACGAAAGATAACATGTTGAACTGACAGCAGTCTAAAAGATTAATGTAAAAAGGATGGTAAGCAAGCCTAAGTCATAAACTACTGTAACTTTAGAACAAGATAACCCTACCTGTAGCAATAATTTTAATTTTTTAAACACTAATTAATGCAAAAGCAGAGAGACAAGATGTAATTTAAAAGTAATTAACACATTCTCTTCAGTTTGTCACAGTCACATACATCGACCATCTCCCCACTCTTAATCGCAAGGAGAAAAAAAGAACCACTTTGAGTACTTTTAATTGGAATGTAAATGCAGATAAAATGGAGCAAAAGCAGTGTTCATAGATGTTAAAAATATTCTCTACCAGCCTCTCTACATTTTTAAACTGCATTTACATTCTTATCCCACACCCATCCACCATTCACAAAACACAAACACACACACGATCGACCCCTCACATGTCTTACCTGGAGATCGCTGTACTTTAAAAGAATGAAACAAAACAGAAATAAAACCTTCTCAAAATAAATAAACACAGAAATAAAAATATAAATATAAAGTTAGAAACTATGTTATTATTTATCGTAGAGAATATTTAACACTTCACAAAATCTTCGTTGCTTACGTGCTCCATAGGATCTCAGCCTTAAACCAAACAGCTCACCAACAAAAATAAACAAGAAACAGGTAAATAAGTGAATAAATAAATACAATCATCTTGGCAACATCCAGGGTGCCGTCTGCTCGACTTCCGCCGGTATTGAGGGAGAGGGAGGAAGGACTGCACGAGTGTGTAGAGGGAATTGTGAGCATCAGACATCCAGACGGTGTGTTATTGATCTCCGATGTGTGTTCCCAGCAGCTGCAACCGACTCCGGACAGAGCTGAGAACTTGGCGATACCTAGCCAATGAGGTACATCCCCAAACCAATCCTCTTCCTCCCAAAGTGAACCGCAGGAAAATAATGCTGGGGGATGGGAAGAGCGGAAAGAGGGAGAAAGAAAATGATGGAGGTGTTGGTAGGGAATACCGCCATCTTTATCGAATGAAGAGAAGAGGATCGAAAGGACAGAAACATGGAGTGGTGGTGGAGTCTGTAACAACAGTGTCGTTTGTCACATGGGAATAATGAATATTTACACCCACCTCTCTTCTGCTCTCTGTCTTTCGTCGCTCGCGCAAGCCAACACGTTTTGGCTGCGCTATAGGAGGTGCAAACGCACGCACGCACACGCAATTCAACACACACACACACAGACCCGGGTATCAAGTTATACGAGCGGGTACAAAGGGATGTCAGGAGACGGTGCACCTGATAGACACTGTAGGTCTTCCCCACCCGGCATTGGGGTTCTCACGGGTATGCCCACACACGACGAACCCGATGGCGTGAAGATGGTGGCGAGGACGTCTGTGGTGGTCAAGACTTGTCTTCGCAGAATCGCCCACCGGATGTGATTCGTTAATGGGTTCTCTCCCTTGCCCGCCCAGTGCACCGCCTATTCGTGATTGCACTCCGTGCTGGAGATGTTTCTTTGAGAAGGCGAGTTTCGAGTGTCAGCTGCTGGAACTTCAATATCTGCCCGAGGTAGGTGAAGCCTTACCTCCACACTCTGTCAATCACGAAACAAAGGAAACCACAGGGAAGCCGACAAGGAGCGGCGTTAGTAATTACTACAGACCTGTTTACGTTACCTACACGGCAGTTAATACAATCACGATCACACCACAGCAAGGAGAGATGCATAGTCTCCCCCCTCTCTCTCTCTCACACACAAACACAGACACACAGAGATAATACATACACGTATACTAAATCGAAGTAGAATCAACAGCATGCAGAAAAGGGCAAACATCTGCATGACATTTTCATGCATATCAAACATCAAACGAGATAATCTTTGTCTTTTTGCATCTCGCAGACTCTCAGTACCTGTACAGGTGTAGCGAAGCATCACAGAGTTAAATGGCAAAGCACCGCATCCTTCTCTCGATCAAGAAAGTGAATTTCTCCCCAGAGAGAAGGGCAATATGATCGAGCTTCATGATGGATGATGATGATGATTACAAGACAGTGATGACGGTTACAACAAAGATGATATAGTAAACGATTGCAGATGCAGACGCTGCAACCTTGCACTAGAAATTGGAGATGACTTAAGAGTAAATAAGTTTAAAAGGAGAGAAGGACAAAATCCCAGAAAAAAAACAGAGAAGAAATAGGAAATAAGCACAATCTGAGCAGAGAAAGCTAGCTAGGTTACATGCCTTCCTGCCCTGCGAAATTATCCCTGATGACAGCGTTGATGATAACGATGCTGACGATGTCAGTGCAAATGCTAATGATTTAGGGACACGGCCATGAAGCGAGCTGTCCGCGAGATCGAAGGCGGAGCAGGAGGAGCACGCAGGGAGGCTGAAATTGAAACATCGGACGTCAGGGGCTCGGGGAGACAAGTCGCGTCCATCAGCCTAATTCTCGCTCTTATTGCCGCGAAATGCATCGATCCAGCGGCTGGTTTGACGAGCCTGTCAACGGCATCCGGACTTTATGGTGTGGGCCCTGCGCCTCCCTCATCCGCAGGTGCTGTGAGCGGGGGGCCAGGGGCACGACCAAGTGGCGGGCGGTTAAGCCCGTTTTAATTAGATCTTACCTTCCTCCTCGCCGTCTTATTTGTTTTACTGCAGCTCGCCTGTCGACAGCGATGACGGCCTCATAACAGGAGGCCTTAATCCGAAAACGAACAGCCTTTCTTTTCCCATCTTTTTTTTTTTTTAGTCCTTTTAAGCGGCAATGGCGTTGATGTGTGTGTGTGGACGCGCGCGTTGGCAAGAATACCCATCGAATAAATTTAACCATTAAACTGATCGCTCTTGTGCACAAATTTTCCTTCAACTAAAAATTTAAGAATTATTTAAAAGCACTAAATCATGGATGTATGCACTCGAAGCAGTCGAACAGTTCCTCCTCATTGTAACAAATAGTAGCAGCAGTATGTAGCAATAGCACGAGTTCATGCTCCGGCAGCACTCGGAAGCACCAGACGACTTACCATATTAGTTCATTTAGCAATAGCACTTGCTCATGGCAAGTCCAGGCTGGAGGACAACCAATTGCACTAATGCATGGTGCAGTAGTGGTAACAGAGGGTGAGTGGTATATAATAATAATCAGTATAGACTTGGTGTATGTGCATAAACAAAGTCAGGCTAGTCCGGTGATGGAGTTTTGAGCATAGGACTAGTGCATGCCATGGTGATAAAGCTACATTAGCAGCAGCAGTCAAAGCAGTAGTCATCACCCTCGTGACCTTTGTCTCCAAGCACGAGCCAGCGCAGGGCGTCACGCTATTTATTAGGGGAGGCTACTTAGCGATGGAGGAGCAGCGCCGGCTTCCTTCCACGCTTAAGACGTCAAGATGGATGCGAGCGGGAGGGAGCGGCAATGAGAGAGAGACGAAGAGAGAAGGGGAATGAGAGAACGGGATGGTGGGTGTGGGGATGAGGGAATGGAGACGAAGAGAAGGCTCATCATGCTCGGTCACGCTCGCGAAGCGACCTTGTGCCAGGAACCGTAACTCTGTGTCAGGAAGCGTAACTACGCGAGTGCCTCCGCATCTGGGTTCTGCTTTGAGTCCGCAGCGTCACGGTGCTTGCCGGAGGCGGCTGCTACTGCTGTTGATTCATATGGTGGTGGCAGTAGCAGCGATGGTGGTGCGGGTCCAGAGAGATGTGATGACGTAGATAAGTTCGTCAGCATTGTCATGGGTTACAAAACGAACTGCAAGGTTTCACGAATACCTAGAAGCTTGTGTGTGTGGTTGTGGGGTGGGTGGGTAGGAGAACGGGAGGTTAAGAATATAAGAAGAGCTCCTGAATTTTAAATTATCTATTAAAAAAGAGAACAACGAGAAGAATGAGATGACGATGATGATGATGGACTGCAAATCACAGTTATCTGTTCTTACATCTTTTAATAATGATTAGAGACTAACTCTTTTCAAATAATCAAATAATAAACAACTAACCTACAATTTTCGGTTAATAAAGTTCGATGCGGATGGCATTACAACGACACAGTCATCTACATCACGTAATTCAAACGGACGTCTTACGTATTACGTGATGAAGAACCCCGTCTTTGTCATGCGCAGCGCCAAACTTTGTCATATAATGCACTTATAGAAGAAAAAAAAAAAAAAGAAAAGGAAAAGAAAAACTTCTCCCAAAACTTTTGCGACAGGCTTATCAAATATTTGACAACTCAGAGCATCCGTGAAGTGAAGACATCTGGAGTGCATATCGAGGAAGCGTTCATTCTTAAACAATGCTTTTGGAGGGCAAAACGTGGGCCTGCGGATTGTTCTCACCCAAGCCCACACAGCTGCAGCAGCAGACGGGAGTGGGTGAGTGGGTTTGGCTGGGAGGTGAGGGGGAGAGAGAGATGGAGCAGGTACTCCCATCTCCTCTACAAGGCCCAGCGCTAATTACGGTTTGCCGCAACCCCGGGTGGATGGGTGGCAATCTTTGCATGGTGTTGAAGGACGTGTTGAAAAGTTTGCCATCCTCCGCCAAAAGACATCTCAGCGCCCGAGGTCCGCACCTCCAGACCAGGTGCACGGAACCACTTGGAGGATGTCTGAGGAGCCTGGCGGGGACGAAAAAGGACAGCAGGAGGATACGTGTCCTTTTATCCCCTTGTCGTGGCCATTAGGCGCTAGGAATGGATAGGGAGAGGGTGGAGGGTAAAAGCTTTTTACTGTGCAGACTGGCAGTTCTTTGTTCCTTCTTCGTCGTATTGTTGCTTTGGGGTTTGCGTCAAGCTGGTGTAATATAAGATTAGCATGTGTGCGTTGGTGGGTGTGCGTGATGGTCAACAGAACAACTAATGACGTATACATCAAGGGGAAAGCGGGAAGAGGTTGTTGTTGTTTAAACTCTTTATTCATGCTGCTTTGTAATTTTATCTCCCTTGATCCACAAAAAAGTCATGTTTTGTTCTTCTTGTGACTTCCTCATATCTGTTCCTTGAACTACAGTTCATTCATTTTCGCAAGTGTCATTCACTTTCCTCTTTAATTGCAACAACAACAACAACAACAACAACAACAAAAAAAAAAAAAAAAGAAAAAAAAGAAAAAAAAGAAAGAAAAAAAAAAGAAAGAAAAAGACTGCGTGCACGCACACACACACACTAAGAGAAACAGAAGGAGAGCAATAAAGCCAGGCATTGTTCAAACCCATTCTCCCATCGCATGTCGTTTCCGCTAAGGTGAGATACGCACACCTTCCTGAAAGTTTGCTGCACTAACCTCCCCTGAAAGCAATGAAAACTGCACACACGTGCATGCATCAGCAGCATTAAACCAAAAAAAAAAAAAATCCTACTGATTGGTTTTCGTCTCGCAGGTGGTCCTGGCGAACTAGGCGGATGTGGTTTGAAACCCACTTCAGAACGAGGCTCTTGACGGGAGGAGTGCTATTCCACAAACAGGCGGCGACAGACCAAGGAAGATCCTCACCTTTGTTCACTTTCCTCTTTCTTTTGAAATGTTTATTCTCTCCGTGTGATACCGAGGCCTGGAAGTAGAAGAAAGGGGTCGAAATAAGGTTCAATAATTAATCTTGGTTAATTCATCCCTATAATATTTATCTTCATAACTGATGTTCATATTAATGACCAATCCCCATGAAGCTGTTGCCGAGAATATTATATCACTAATAAATAAATATCTTTGTTTTATGGCGGTAATATGCAAAATGAGGGAATATTTCAGTATGTAAAAATGAACAATGGGATGAATATTTAACATGCATTACAGGGCCCACGTGAACAACTGTTGACACATTCGCCGTGACACAGACCACAGTGAAAAGGTCAAGTACCAACTCCAGAACAATCCCATTACATGATCTAATTTTGAAACTGTGGCAACTGTTCCACAAACTTCCCCTCTCTCCCTCCCCATTTCCCCTTTCCCGTCAGAGAGGCTAAGGTTAGAAAAAAAAGAGGGTTAGGTATTAGAAGCTTTGCTGAAATGTTTGAAGAGGTACGTACGCGGTTTGACACAGGAATGTTTGACAAGGAAAGGGAGGCAAGGACAGACATTTTGCGAGCGAGAGAGAGAGACTAGAGCAGAATCGCACATGAATACCACCCGCCTACATTCTCAGGCAAAGAACAAAAGAAAATCGAGAGCGCATGAGCAGTGTGTGTATTATGAAATGTAAATAATAATGATAATAATAGTAAAACAATAATAATAATATCACAGGTGGTTTACAATAACACATAACAAGTGGTTCCATTGCCCATTTTATGGTCAAATTTGAACAAATATATAGAGAAGGATACTCGAAATTAAAAAAAAAAACTTTATTTCATGGCATTATATATATAATACATCAGTACCATATTACCGTAGTGCTTCAGCCGTATCATGGCTCACACAGAAGTAATAAACCAGAAAAACAACAACAAGAACAACAAAAAGCAACAACAACACCGTCGACCAATTGTCGATGCTCGAAATTTTCTTTTGGCTGCACAAGACGAAGTTTTACCGAAATTCCTTCACTGGTATTCAGAACATAATAGACAAGACATAGCAGATAAAGAATTAGAATAAAGGTTAAAATTTATAATTTAATTACATATTAATGTTAAACACTACAAAATAAAGCATAGAACATTAAAGTATATCAGGCGTGATAAGCCAGGAGAAGGACAAAAGCAAAAAGACGAGAGATTAGAGGCAGACGACTAGAAAAGTGAGGGTCTGTAAGGAAGTATAAATGTCAAACAGGAACTTCATAATAATGGTGCAGATGGACATCAGAGGACAGAACCTACATACCCCGATGTTAGACGTGTACCAGTCCACTCTGGCCAACAGGACGGGGACACAACAGGTGCAGACTTAAACCTCAATAAGTCTCAAGCATTTAGCAGCTAAACCATATACAGCATCGCAGTTTTGATGCTAAAAAAATGTTGTCATCTCGAGCTCGACTTTGAAACTGCTACCCTTAGGGTCACACACCACGTCATCGCTACCCCTCCGAGAGGCAAGGGCCTGGTTCTGACGATCGACCCCGGGTGCCGGAACTTACTTTGGCAACTAAGGTCAGGAGGGTGCAGCTACAAAGGCATGCGGCCATGCGACCACGTGCTGTTGACTCGCACCGCCTGGCCCACCCTGGGTCGCTCGTGCCACCCGCCTCTAGAGGCTGACCGGTACTGCCTGCGCTCTCGCTTGAACTTCGACCTCCACGTTTTTAGGAACGCCAAGAGTGGGACAATCCCATGCAGGGCCCCACAGTTTTGTTTACCCAATCACAGATATAAACAACTAAGTTTCGCAGTTCAAGTCATCGAGATATTGCTGTGTGATTCTTGAATACATATCATCACACGCCAACTTCTTGTTTATAGAAAAACTTTATTAAACAAATTAATTTCAAATTTCTTTGTAAAGAAACTCAATCACAACCCTATTCCTAATATTGATTTGACAATATTTCGTGTATTGTCAACATTTCTTAGGCACTTGATGAGCTCTTTTGGTTGAGACTCTGTATGGAGAAAATTTGATTCCGGCCCCAAAAACGGAATTCATCTCATACAGGACCCTACCACCTTTGACCAGTCGGAGTTATTAATAATAATTATTAATAATTTATGTCCTTTATGTTACCAAGACAAAATAAAATAATTGGCTGTATTAAAATGCACATATTAGGCATGACTTTTGGTTTTTAGAGCTTCGAAAAATCGTTTCTTTATAAAGAAACCATGTTCTATTCTTTATTCAATATTACTCCTTTCCTGCATTTTAAAAATTGGCATTTACACTTTCGCGCATTTGATTGGTTTTTTTCCCCCAAGCTGGAGCTCTGTAAAGGGTGGATTCTTCTCTTGGCGCCCCACACTCCACATCTTCAGTGGGGCATCATCATATATCCATGGAAACGCGCTAGTTCTTCAAAATGCACTAATTACCGAAGAAAAGGAAAAAAAAGTAAAAATATGTAGAAGAGAATTAGATAAAGAACATCACGCAATATAAAGAAACAGTCTAAAGTAATGGAATAGCTGTGATTTTAAAGTAAAAAAAAAATATGAATGGATGAATAAATGAAAGGAGAGGTCGGGGTGACAAGAAATATAAAGAAAAGGAAGCAAAAAGGTTATTTTTTTTAATCTAATGGCTGATATCAGACACTCGTTTTAGGGAAGAGTGGTAATCCTTCTCTACATGTTCTGTTTTCTATTTGCTCACATACATCACAACGACCGTGTGACGAGGGTAGTCCCACACCTCACGACTGTCACACACGTGACTGCTAAGTTTGGAGGCGAGAAGACGAGGTGGCACGGCGTGTCTGGCAGGCTACGGCCATCTTTGCCGATGTTGACTTTGTTTGCTTCCCTACAGTGATGGATGACGCCGCTGTTGACGCTCATGCGCGCCACAAAATTATGAGCGACACAAATATTCGGTCCGCGTCTTACGTCAAGCGAGGTGAGGCCAGGTAGCACTCGCCATGTCACACGAGAGGTTTTACAAAAAAAAAAAAGAAATGATGCTGCATATAGATATTGTGTACGAATGACAACTATTTTTAGCTCATTGTCTTCGTAGGACAACTAACGTCAAATATAAATGTAAATGTAAGCCCTGACCATGTTTACTTTGTCTAGCGATGTAAAAACACACACACACACACACACACACACACACACACACACAAACAAAAACAAAAAACAAAAAACAAAAACGAAAACAAGAACCTCCAAATATATCAAATGAGAGCAAATAGGCTTCTAATAGATGTTGATTAAATTGCCATTGTCAGGAAAGTTCTTTTAGCAGCGACAGACAGCCTCATGTGACCCTCCCCCTCGAATAAGAGTGGTAGGAGACATTGCAAGCATAAAAATAAAATAAAAAAATAAATAAATAAAAATAAAAAAATAATTAAAAAAATAAATAAAATAATAATATTGAAAACCACGAAAGATTTATCTGTGTTTGCACGTCTCTCTCGAGGGCTGAGCAAGATGGACAAATATATTGCATGACAAAGGAAACGGTACGTTAAATTCACTTCCGTAGAACTTTCCTCCCTTGAGCAGAACACAAACACACAGGACACAGCTCGCTGAGGTATCCCAGCGATCCAAATCATTGTCGCACTTTCCCGTCATTTCCCATCTTTTCTTGTCGGCAGATTAATTCGCTCTGTCAGCTGCTTTGCTGTTTGCCGGACTAACACTGGCGACCTTGCGTTACAAGAGAAGGACGGGTGTCCGTCGCGTACCCGTACCCCACCTGAACCTGCCATTCGCATTGCTCCATGGACAGGACCCCTCTCTTGTGCCGGGACTGACTTCCGGATTTGAACACCACAGATTAGTCTAATTGAAAAAAAATTTATTTAATTTGTTTCTAAGTGTTTAGTTCCAGTTGCAGACCTTCGTGGTTTTGTCTGTCTTAGAATGTTATGTTCATCATGTGACGTCACCTTCCTCCTCTCGCTTCAACCCTTTGAAACCATCCAACCAGAAGTGCTGTGGATTGCTGGTGACAGTCAAGACGGAGCGGTGTCGTTGCTGACAGTACTGGTCACGTGTCATCAAGCGTAAGTCACGTGTACAACACAGGCCAAGATGACGTCCGCGGCGTGACGTAGTTTACTATCCTAACGTCACTGGCTGTTTTTTTTTATCCTGACATCAACTGTGGCTGTTTATTTCTTTGACAGGTTGAGAGGTTCTTTACTGTCCTTACATCCTGACAGTGATTTTGTTTATCTTGACAACATTTGAAGCTATTATTACTTTGACATTATTGACAAGAGCAGCAGGTTGTTGCTGGCGTTGTCGTCAGCATCGATATGAATATTTTATTTATTGTTTCCAATTATTTACACCTCGAAGACCATCTTCTCACGTTAAACGCGGTCAGTGCCCACAGGCACTGCAAGAAACATGTGTCTTCATGCGAATGTGTGGGACAAAGTAGGATATTGTCCTGACACCATGTTTCAAATCTTAACGGCTTTTCGTCATCGTTTTGTTGAGTCTGCGTTGGAGGAGTCACAGGGACTGAGGTTCGCTAGAGTGTTAGAATAGAAGGACCTAATAGCAGAATACTCTCAGTGACTGTTTTGTTGAAATGAAAGAAGTTACAGAAAAATCGGCTGTGAATCGGATAGCCAGATAGTTACTGCAATGTTATCTGAAGGCACGCTAGTTGGTTCGATTCCTGTGTGGCGCAGCTTACTTCCATTTGAGCCAGCCGGATGGATCGCTTTAGAGAACTTTTTAGAGTTTTTCTCGGACAATATCTCCCTTTCTCACTCAACGCCAAACTGTTTCAGACGACTTCAAACTGCAGACAAATCAGATGATGCACTCACTCGTCGTCATCGTCGGTAACAGCTTTTATCTCCCCTTACATGCGCTACAAAGACCTCCTGATGATAGATGAAAGACCTCCCCCTCCCCTAAACACAAATAAATGCACAAATAAATTATCCCACCCACCACCCACCCCGCTACCCTTACTGCGCCTCAGTTCAATCCCCCGACTCGTCGAAAACGATTTCTGATTTTTAAATAAATACTAAAATATATTAACCCCCAAAGCGTATGTCTCGGCATTATGGTGCCAGTCTATCATTCCGACATGAAAATAAAAGTATTTCGTGTCACCACACTCGCCACCGTTTATCAAGCGATTAATTTATCTATAATGTTGTGTTTGCAAGCACTGGGTAAACAAGATACAAGAGCTCATAAATATTGATATCCCTGCAAGAGTAAGCTATGAGGGGGGGGGGAGTGAGGGAGGAACCGTGCGCTCATTCACATCTCGCCAAGAATGGAGCTCACGAGCCAATTATCATAACACCCCTCTCACTGTCCCCTTTGAACCTGTAACAATCTTTTGACAGAAGGTCGTGCGCCGGTGTCAGTGTTTATGGGGCTAGGGAGTATGTATCACAGTTTTGACAAAGTAAACGCGCTTCAAATGACTGGCAATAAAGGGGAGTGGAGAGAGTTTATGCAAAGGCTATGTACGAACACTTTCAGACTTTATCCTCATAAATATGTAGGACGGGAAACGAAGAAAAAAGAAAACGAGAAAAAGGTGGGAGATGTTGCTGTGGTGTGTCGGGTGTGGGGTGGGTTAGGGAGGTGAGGCAAGTAATTCGAGAAGCAGAATCCATCGCTCTGTCACGTGCGGTGGTTGGAGAGTGTGTGCGGATGGATTGTCGGGTAGGGGGGTAGGGTAGGGTAGGGTGGGGATTCCCGGGATAAACCGCTGTCAAACAAGGCGGCAAAAACGCTTTGAAAGTCAAATATGCTGCCATTGGGAAAATAACTGGCAAAGCCAAGTGCTGGCAAGATCAGGGCGTGGGGTGGGGTTGGGGTTGGGGAGGATGGTGGTGTCTGGAGGTTGTTGCCTTTGCACGCTGCTTCTCCACCACTCTGTACCCTTATTTCGTACTTTTCGTTGGGGGGGAGAGGAGGAATAGTGAAAAACGAGCCTGCGACAAGATACTGACAGCTTTGGCCTATTCAATGAACTCTCCTTCGCTGGTGTCCAAGACTTTCCAGGACCCGTGAACTGGCATAAGCCAGCGGCGGGGGCCTCCGCATCCGTTTTCGCGAGCTATGGCGCTCAATCGCCCATTGATCAGTTTGTGCAGTATAAAATATTAATACAATTGCATGAGAGAGAGCTGCGAGAGAGACCCGGGCCGCCGTCTTCATTACAATTGCTAATAGCGGCCGCTGAATTGCTCTCCGTAAACTTTGCATAACAGGGAGAGACTAGGGCTAGCTCTTCAGTCAGCTAGAGAGTTCCTAGAGGGAGTTAACGTACGGGAAGTCAAGAAGCTCTCTCGGTTCCTCTTCTGGCCACTGAACGGCCAAGCCGCGCGCTCCACTGCAGGAGTCGGTGCCAGGATGTTCGGGTGGGGACGGTGCTGGTGGTGTGAGGATGCGGCGACCAGGGAACACTTCATAAAGCGGAACGAGTGCGGAAAGGTGACTTTTCCGCTTGGTGGCAGCTGAGTGGTCAAGGGTCAGTGAGGCGGAGGCTGCATCGTGACGTACGAGGCGAGGGAGGTGGGAGGAGAGTGGGGCGATGAATGACCTGATGTCCAAGGTTTTTTGAGCATGTCTGCGTGCTGTCCATGTCGGACAGGGAGGGAATAACGGATTACAACGAGAGACATGCAGGATTACGAAGGCCATGTCGGATGATGGAGATCTTGGGTGGAAGTGTTCGCTGGAAGGACTTACAGAAAAACGTTGCGATGACTACGTTGTCAAGGATGACGATGTCGAGGTGTATGTACCCTCCGGCATGGGAGTGAGTGACGTGTCTGTGACAAACTGGCGCCCAGCCATAGAGGATGTCTGAACACTCCCCTGCACCTAACCCTCCTCCCCACCCAGAAATAAAGTGTGTGTTTTGCTGCAGGTGCTGTGGAATGGAGTGCAGGCACCTGACCGCCGACATTGCAGGCCCAAGAAAAGACAACTCGTGTACAGGTTGTGCAACGACTGACGTCCCCCTGAAGTGAGAGACACTGGGTTGTCTCGTTGTGCGCGCTGAGGGGTACGTGTGGTGGGGGACTGACGTCAAGGAGATGATGATTAATGACGACGGTCTGAACGATGGCGGCGAGGTGCTGCATGAGAAAAGGTGTGGGACCGTGTCGCTGCGCACACGCCCGGGCTGGACAGGTAAGAAAATAAACGAGCCTTGCTTGCTTTCTTTTTCTCTCAGCACCTCTCTCACCTGTAGATCAACCTCCAAACACTCGCCGACCCTCATGCAGACGATCAACATGCTTTTGCTTTGTCGTACAACTGGTTTTGTTAAATTTCTCTCGGTTGCCCACATGACCACTGCCTCCGTTGTTGTCTTGTTTGGGGGAGAGGGGAGGGCGTGGCAGGGGTAGAGAATTTTTAATAAATTAATCTTCATGACGTATATAAATATCTTCCAATCATTGACAGCTTCCGCTTTTTTATACATGCCACCTGCCAGCCAACCCATCTCCCCCAACAAACACTTCACACTTCTTGTTGCTGCTTGGCAGACACCCATCGTTAGATCAAAGACACCCATCTTGCTGATGAACATACATCACCTGTACTTCATGCGGGAAGCGAACCATGACTAGTCAGGGTGAAGACTGATCCCAAAGTTGCTGGACGTCTTCTGCTATTGGCCAAGCTCTGCAGTAAGCAACAACCACTTCCAAAACATAAAACTAGACAAGAGTTTGAGAGCTCACAACTCTGAGCATACTGAAACACGTTTTTATCACAAAACAAGAAAACTTAATTTTGTTTTAATTTTATGGATGTGTCGTATACATACAAAGGGGGACAACACATGGCGACTTGAATAAGTTCTCATGACTATATCCTGAGGCGCTAATTAAACAGAAATATAGACTTCACCGGTGCAGTCAATTATGAAAATCTCCAATCGTTTGACACAGCCGTTGGCTATTACAACATCAAAGACTTTCTCGCCGGCTTTCCAACCAATGACATCAGTACAGGTAACAACTCCCGCCTACCTTTCCACATCGGTATCGTGGAGTTATATCAAGAAGATTGTAAGACTTATATGTGGGATGTCAAGATTCAAGATTATTTATTATGTCACCATGTAAGGGGTATTTAGATATTAGAAATATACACATACATATTCACACACATTTCTATCTTTATAGACTCTCTCACTCACACTCACATGGTCACTCATTCTTTCTTTTTTCCAGCTTTTTCATGCATTCCTTCATACGTAGTCAGCTACTCAAGCAACTTCTTGAAAAAAAAATATATAGTACGCAGAAGTTTGTTAAAAGTCAACCAAGCATAACTACAACAAAAATATAAGTGTTAACGGGTCCTGCCATGGTTACAGTCTATGTTTCGGATAATATTTCGGTCGAAGGGAGGAACCAGCCATGACGAAAATCATCAGCTGTGTCTGTCGGCGTCTTCTTGTCTATGATGTCTCACTTCTAATTAATAATCCTGAGTTGTCTACCTGCTGGCAGGTGGGGCGTGAGTAGACGTAAAGATGTCTGGTGTAGTAAGATATGAGCGCCATTACAAACCGTGACGTGTACAGCCCCCTTCTCCTGTAGCTTACATGTGACGGTGATCTGCATCCACTCAGGTGTAACATCAAAGACCGGCTTGTCGTAAAGCCAGCTTTACGGCCAGTTAATTCCGCTTCTGAGGCAAAGACTGGTGTGCGGTTGAGACGAAAGGTGACCTTGTTTGAAAAGAAAAAAGAAAAAACCTAGGCATGCATGCCACACACGCACGCAGGCAAGAGAAAAAGAAAAAAAAACTTGAAATTTAAAAAAAAATTGTGTGCTTGACCATGCGTGTCCGCCTCTAATACACGCGCCCGGAGCAGGACCAGGGTGCGACGTGACGAGGATAGGGTAGACCGTGAAGACGACGTGAAGTCTGGGTGGAGAGGTGCAGAACACACCGGGGCAGAGTGTAATTGCGAGCAAAGAAAACGGGGAATTTGTGGCCGCTACCGGATGTCCTGCCACGAAATTCGTGTGAGGTGTGGGACGATGACTGTTGGGACCAACGTTGCTATGAACATTACATCCAGGCGTCACGCCCGTCTGTTACGTCGACGAAGGAGGGATGGGTAAAGGTCACGACGCTCTAGACAGCCAGGTGACGCTCTTGTTCGTCACTGAACTAACATTTCTCTGTGAAGTGCGGCAGTCGTTTGGTGTCTTTTGATTCTCTGTCGTCATCAGCAGCGCTGACACGTGGTGACGTCACATGTAGCCAGCCAGTCGTTTTCTGACGTGGTGTACGACGGTGGATGGTGACGTGCGTGGTTTTGTCAGGTTGACATGACGTTCCCTTATGTCAGGAGCAAACAACTGTCCTGCGCCCTGGTGGTTGATGTTGTTGCCTCCCTGCAGATTAAAAAAAAAGAAGAAGAAATCATACAATTTAGGTTCCTGGATAGGGGATAGAAGGGAAGGATGATGCAAAATAGAAGAAGAAGAAGAAGAAGAGGAAGAAGAAGAAGAAGAAGATGATGATGATGATGATGATGATGATGATGATGATGATGATGATGATGATGATGATGATAAAAGGTGACAACCTTTCGCTTCCATCTTTACATTTTTACCAACTTCTCCCTTTCCCTTTGCCTCGTTTCCTTTCCATTCACTTCCCCCTCTGCAGACGTCACTCTAACCTGTCAGAAATCTCGGCGTCTAACCCATAATATTTTTGTTAACGAGTCTCAGCAGTCGAGAAAATCTTCCCTGAATACTAGATAGCTCCAAAAAAGATGGGCACGGGGAATAACAAATAAAAAAACAGACAAAGCGACTGTTTTAAAACGTGGCCGGAGGATAACAGGACAACCCCCAAGGCTTTGCTTTTCAAAAGCTCGAGAGCGCAAACATTTCGCCAGCGTGGAATTCCCCTACAAAGACAAGGATCACCTATGCTTACCTTCTAACACGGTTTAGATGTTAAGGCAATAGGTTGCTTGAGTGTCACTGGTAGTGGAATACAAGGGTACTATAAGGAGACATTCTACTCCAGAGCAAACAAACTTGTACAACACGGTGACGGATTAGAAACGCAGACGCCCTCGAGAAGAGGCGAAAGGAAGAATAAGGGACACGCCTTTCGATGGCTAACACTAACAATCTCTCTTTCTGTGTATGTGTGTGTGAGAGAGAGGGAGGGAGGGATATAAAGGTTAAGAGGGGGAAGGGGAACTGTAAGAGAGAGAGATGGAGTCTGCGAGTGGCTACAGTAACACAACACCGTGGCTGTCAAGACGTGCTAATCCCCGCGACACGTCATTGGCAGCAAGCCATGCTTGAAATCCCGATCGCCTGCCAGGAGTTGTTGGGCAACACGGCGCGCCTTGTCCTGTGGAAGATGGATGTGTCGTCCAAACACACGCGCCAGCACCGGAAACCGGATAGCGCGCGCTCGGGGACCAGATCCTTCTCCTTCCCAACCAGCCTCGAGCCTCGGCCAACTGCGAGCGTCTCTTGGCTGCTTCGCGGTCCTTGAGCCCTTGTTTACACCAACGGGAGTGGGCCGTTATCCTTAAGGATGCGCAAGGTCCCCGAGTGTGCCCAATTAACTGCACGTGGAGATGAGGACACACAGACTGTTCTAGCTGGATGACGAGCATCCGTTTAATTGTTTTGGGATTAAACGTAGTAGTTTTAAATTACTTAGTATTATGTCAATAACAAAAAAAAGATGATGATTATGACGACGAGTGTGAAGATGATGATAGTGACGATGATGATCATGCATTTTTCATCATGCTAAATTTCACTTCTGCTTACTCTTTTCCTTCGTCGTCATCGTCGTCATTGTCGTAGTCATCATCATCATCAGCAGCAGGAGCAGCATTTGACCATGGACTATGGTCACTACTAAAGTAATTGTCATGATGTAACTCCAATATTTTCTCATTTTAGCTCTTTCCGTTTGTCCACATTTTTTTTTTTTTTTGTTATCTTGAGCTAGCCCAAAGGTCAGACCCCTTCATTCAAGGATGTCTTCCGGTCACAGCTCATCCGCCTATAAAAATGTGCTCTGGTGATCATGTGACATATGACGCAACCTTCTTTGTCCATCTTGACCTCTTGACGGACAGCTACCTTGAGCATTTAGCCGGGCTCTGTCTCCTTTTCTCGCGAAAATGAATTTTTTAAAAATCGGTATTTTGTGCTATTGTCATTTATGGAAGTATCGCCATCTAACTCCAGAGATGAATAATCTCCCAGTGTTCTGTTGCTGATTTATCCCCCGATTAGACGTTTTCCTGAACAGACTTTACAAAAAAAAAATTAATTAACTTTTTTGTTATGTAATATAACTTCCGGTGTAACCTCACTGTAACACAACAAGTCTGTTGGTCAAGAGCTTTTGTCGATAACTGCTTGTGAACTTCTTGACATTAAATACTATTTAAGGTTACTGGTTAACTGGGTTAAAGCTTGAGGATATTTTATGCAGAGCTTTTCTTGCACCTGGAGGTTATTTAACAATGTCCATATTTCCTTATTTTGTTGTGGCGCGTGCGAAGGGATGGGGCTCATTCATAGGATGCAGCGTACCATAACGGCATACAATCATTAACAACACTCTCCTGTGATCATTTCATAAAAACCTGTGAAGTTCTCACACATATGTACATTATACTTGTTAGTATTAGCATGAACATGATTGTGGATCTGCTCTTGACATTATCAAGCATGTGCAAAAGATCACTGAACCGTGAACGCAAACACACAGGCATGAACACACAGACGTCCTCTCTCTCAGTCTCTCTCTCTCTCACACACACAGAGGTAGAACTGCATTCAGTCTCAGGGTCTTTGCAAACACTTCTTTTCAACCACCTTACCTTCAATGTCATTACTTTGCTAACAAAAATTCTTCGTCCATGTAGCGTTGTAACGAACAATCGAGCTTTGTCAGAACAAAAGTCACAAACCAACCCCCCAATAAATCCTCCCTCCCACAGGACACCAGGGGTGAGAGAGGGAGACGGGGGGAATGTTGTGCTTTTTGTGTGTGTGTGTTTCTGCCAGTCACTACACCATCGTTTCAGAGCTGTTTTGAACCTCACACCCGCGACCCAACGGAAGCGAGGCTCCGAAATTAAGCGCGAAAACGCGACAAAAGGACAGCACGCCATGGCGGTCGCAACCCTCGCGAAGGGCAATGACTACCCGGCGTGAAGCAGTTTAGTTACCTCCCTTTTCTGCCACCGCTATCAACGCCAGTGTCAGGAGGGCCAGGCACAGGGTCTTTGTGCGATTCCTGTTGCTGGCGAACGAACCTAGACACGTTTGAAAAAGCGGCTTTGTAGTGAAAGTGGGCGGGCAGGTATTGCTTATCCGCAGCGCGGTGTCAATAGGGGTGGGTCTCCGGCGATACTGCAGCTGTCGGAAACCTACCCCGAGTTTTGTCGTCTTTGGGGGCTGAGGTTGAGGTGTGGTACCATTTAATACTGCAGGGGCAGAGAGACGGCTGTGTGTTTTTTTTTTTCCTTTTTTTGCAAGGAGAGGGATCTGAATTGATGACAAACCGACGAACTCACAATACTACTACATTTCTTCCAGGTTGGTTTTGCTGGCGGTCGTATTCGGGATGTAAAATGTTTTGTACACGTCACCATGTACATAGTAGGTGGAACTTACACAGGTGATGTGATTACTCGTGTGGAGATAGCTACCACAAGCAGCTATTCAAGAATAGTCTGTTGCTGTTCGCCTGTTTGTACTACTACTATCACTCATGCTGTCCGTACAGCTCCAAACTATGTTCTAGCTGCAGTGTTTTCTGGTGTGATTGTAAGTACAAGTGAGACGACAGGCTGAGCTTAGATGATAGACACTGACGATCTCAAGCGTTTCCATTCAAAGTTTCGGATCGCAAAGCAATCATGTCTGAAACAGGAGTCGGGTGGTGTGAGGAGGCCGCCATGTTTTGTTGTCGAATAACATCATCGTTAGAGTTGACTTTCAGTTTCCTAAATTCGGTCGTCTAAAGGTTAGAATAGTAAGGGATGGCGCCGAACGATGTCCACATCGAGTACAGCGAGGAAATACTGAGTGACGTGGCAAAGACGATTCCCTTCTTGTCACGTGGTACTTCCTACAATACAGTTGTCCAGGGTTCAGTTCTCGTCTCGGGCACGCTGTTCTTTCTCGGCATGTGGCATCTGTTCACAGTGCCGGATGCCTTGCCATACCTTAGTTGCTGTATCGGCATAAAACAACAATCCTCCCTCCCCTGGAACATTTGTTTTCAATCGCTCGACAGTAAGAAAACTCACGGCCCCGGAGCTGTTTTACACACAATTTTAACAACGGCTCGTTCGACACCCTAAAATTGAGTGGAAACGATTCCAACCGTCCATCAGTATCTATCAGCTAAATCCAGCTCAACCTTTCACTTGCCTCTTCACTTAAAAAAGGATCAGTGTGGCATCCCATTAACGCGCTACCTTTTAGCTATCATCCGGGTCGCTCGTGCACGCCTCGTTTGGCGAGCTGCATTCAAAGCAGTCATCAAGTTGACTTCACGATCCCTTGCTCAAATGTTTACAACCGCCGGGTGTTGTGTACCTGACTTACTGGCGCGTTGCTTTCCTGTTTCTGTGCGTCCTGGTTGACCGGGCACGGCTCAACTGTCGGCGGGCAGGTCTCACCTGAGGGGCTGTCTACAGGTAGATCGGCTCTTCACTCTCATCTGACGTGATTATTGCAGGTAAGACTCCTTTCGCCGGCCTGTCTGATGTGAATCTCACTAGTGGATGTGACCGAGTTCGATGCCCTCACAGCAACCACAGCCTCATGAAATACTTTGTCAGTCAGACACTTCCACACACAGACAGACGCAAATGCACACTAATATGTGTAGTCCAGTGGCGTAGGAACCAGGGGGGCAGCGGGGGCAGCCGCCCCCCCCCAAGGAAAATACAGGGGGGGGGGGCAGGAATATCCTTTTGCCCCCCCCCCCAATATTTGAGACGTAATTCCTCACAAAGAGCAAAGAACAGAAGAAAGGTAGGGGAACGTAGAGAGGAGACGGTCATCACTGTGCGAGTGCGAACGACGTTCACTGTCAGCAGGGAGTTTGCCCCCCCCCCCCCAACGCCGAACATCTTCCTACGCCACTGTGTACGAATGCACGCAAACACACAGTCTGTCTATATTTTCTGTCAATCTATGTGTCTGTATATATTTTCTTTAGATGCCTTCGATATTCGGATGTCAATCAGCTGTTTGCTTTCACATCCACGGTTAACAACTTCATACCCACATGCCCAAGTTCACGCATGCCCTCTAGTTCAGGTCTCCAATAAATAAAGAAAAAGTGATGCTGTCGAGTGCAATCATCACATTGCAAGAACCTAGTTGTTAGCCGCACGATGGCTACATGCTCGCAGTGAAAGCTGATCGTGCACATCACGTCCCAAGCGAGACTCCAAACTGTGAAGACTGACTCAGCGGCAACAACGTCACTTCCGGAACAAGACATCTCATCGCGGTCCATTCACCTTCTTCTCAAAAATAACAAAACGACAAAAATAGAAAAACAAAACAAAAAAATGAAAATAGTCCAGGAATTTTTTCCCTCACCTCTCTTCTCCGATTCGAATGTAACTGGATTGGTTAAAAAAAAAAAGATGGCCGCTGATGGTGTATGTATTGTATCTGTTTCTCATGTGGTGAGCAAGGGTATCATTCTCCACGTGTTTACGACAGCTGGTCGGGGAAGCATCAGTACCCGGGGCACGGCTTTCAGCAGCCTCTCCACGCCCATCTCTCTTCCCCCTTCCATACAATCCTCAATCCCCGACCTTTTCAACAGCAACTTTAAGACCTGCCTCCTGCCCTGCTGTAGTCACCACCCCTTGCACAATGGCGGCACCCCTTGCACCGGCTTTTGACACTCCTTTCTCCAGGCAATCGATTCACCATTACGGAGGTCTGAAGTGCAGCTTGGAGTTGACACTTTTGCTGTCACCACACGAGAAGTGGATGGAGGTGGTGGTAGTGTGGTGGTGAGAAGTGATATTTTACGCCGATCCAGCAACTAAGGCTTATCATGGGGGAGGAAAAAAAAAACCAGCTGGCCCTTCAAACACGAAGAGCTGAGGGAACAGAGATGAAGAGAACATGTGAGAAGGAGAGAAGGAAGTATGGGGAACAGAGAAAGAAAGAGAGAGCTCTTAGGACAGTTTAGGTCTCTGGTGTTCTAATTTCACACGCGATACAATCACACACCTTCTATCATGTAGCAAATCGAGTTTTCATCTCTTTTCGCCAGCAAAAGATCGTCCTCACGTCACAAAGGGTCACGGAGGGTGGGGTCTGGGGTTCGGGGCTACTGATTTGAAATGAGATTACCCGTGTGGAGTGTAGCGGAGGGGAGATGAGGCTTGATACCTGTAACCACGTTACACGTCTTCAGCCTGCCAGAGGAACACTCACACCGACTGTTGTCTTTAGCGTCCATCGTTCGCTCCGACGTCCACAGTGCGCTTGAGTGAGCTTTTACACTGGCTGCATGTACGCCCTGATGCACACTGTTGCACTTCCCCCCATCGAGCCATTGAAATCATTAAAATGAAGGCACTGATGTGCTTCAGTCTTTCGGTTCTCAGTCATTTTAGGAGCAGAGTCGTTCAGACTTCACACTTAATGCCTGTGTGGTTTGTGACTACACTCACTTGTTAATGGCTAGTGATTAGTCACAGGCGGTTTGCCACCTCTGTGTTTTCAACTGTGTTATCCGAAACTCCATATCCTTGAACGACTTTAAAAAAAATCAAACGTGTGTGTATGTGTTAATCCAGAGTTACAGGAGCTGTTTCCACTTCGATGGGCGTTAATAGCCAAAATGTTAACCTTTTTACTTGGTTGACCAACAAATATATACCTCAAATAGGCAAGCCATTACGCTAACCCGCATTACATCTCCTGAAAGAAAACTTCAAGTGTGGCTAATACTATTGTGGTTAATTCTTCAGGTAATCATTTCATGGGACTCTAGTTTTCCTGACCTGTTTTGTAGGAAAAGTATTTCGATGGATACCTCAACACTGCGGAAGTCTGGGCAATAATTCGACAGATGACCCCGCAAAAGAGGGCAACACAAACGACTAAATAAATTTTATTTTCACCGGTGCCAAAATGATATAGACGCAGTAACCAATTCAAGTAAAAGTAAATTTTAAATGAGTAACAAAGCAGTCGCTAATGAAGGGGAAATGATCTAATTTTTCTAATCCCCAGACATGCCAGCCACAATGGTGTTTTACTGCATTTAGTGTCATCAAAGGTGTACAGAGGTGTGCTTCTCATTGACATATATTATGGAGAACAAAAAGACAATCAAGCTGAGAATCTGAGGCTACCACCTTTAGAAACGACAAACATTTGGGTATAAGTTGTGCTTTACAAACTGTCTTAAGCACACTCCACTAGCAGACAGAAACGCCGTGACGTACCCGGACCGGAAGTTGACTACGTGACGGCGACCAGGGTAAAAACAGACAGTTGGTGGCCGACCGAAACCTAAGCGGAAAGGGGAGGGCCCAAGCCGTCACTTGCATCGTAGGATAATTAGAGACCCGAAAATTGCCTCCACTTTGTGGAGGGCTCGTTTTGTTGAAGGGGGTGTAGGGGGAAAAGAATCACGGAAATTAGCTGTCTAGTCTGCTACACCACTCTCTTTTTAAGCTAGCATTCTTTTCTACACGAGTTAACACTACTACGGGTAGGGTCTTGTAATGACTAACTTGGTTCCTTCCGAAGCAGGGCTTGGGTGACAGATAACCCGGTGTTGTGAGCTGAAATGGTTCAGTCCCTTGAGCGAGGTGTTCGACCTTTTGTTTTTTGCTTTTCACTCCTTTTAATAACCTTTCATACTTTTTATCTAAAAACATGTCTGCTGGTGGTGAAAGGTGGTCTCATCACACTGAAGTTTCCTTAAGTTTCAGATAGTAGATGGTACGATAGTAGGTGTGTTTCACATTGTCTTCGTATGTAACAGCATTGCTTTTATCAAAGATCGAATTGGCCACATAAATCAGGAGTTCTTAACTTGATACATGTTAGTTAGATGTGTGTTTCCGATGCCAAGCTACTGCTTTCTTCATTTCCTGAGTTTGAGATGCTACTGAGACAGCGGAGAGTAGGAAATAAAGACACACACAGACACACAGACACACGCTTATTTATGGGATGATCGCAGAAACGCGGTGTCTTCTTGCAGTTCCTTGAGAAGGCGAATCAATCAGAAAAGTTGCAGCCCTTTAAGGAGCCACAAATCACAGACGACTGAGGGATGATTAAGGGCAATGGGCGCAGCGCTGATGAAAGATCCCTGATGATACTCTGGCCTCTCGGTGGTCTGGAAGGGTAGGCCAGCCTGCAGGATCTCTTTCCAACTAAGAGTCCGCGAACTCCGTTTGTGTGGACATTTAAATGGACTTCCTTGGGTGAAAACGGAACTGAACGAAATATTTAGAGTCAATATTAAATTACTAGCTTCATATATATATGCTGTTACATATACAAAGGATATTGCATTCTAAGTCATTCCCATTCCAAGCCTAAATTTTAACAGACAAAATACACTTTGTTCACACACCACGAATCGTAAAGTTTTTGGCATAGGCTCGCACGTGTCGAAAACATTAGAATTCCTTAAAAAGTTGAATAATGGTTGGACAAATAATTAATGAACAATTTTTTTCTTAAATTGCAGAAGCAAAGTCAAATATTGCAAAAAACCGCGGCGGATAAAAACGAACAGAACGTGACAGAAACAGAAGGAGGGCGAGATAAGTGTAGATAGAGAAACTATACGACCA